>NC_046657.1:156141117-156144881 GCF_010883055.1 Belonocnema kinseyi
GTCGAACCACGATTTGGGAAGTCATCAACATTTTTGGTCTCTTTATACCGCTTTACCCACTTGCTGACGAACGACGATGATTTTCCCATGTACTTTGCAGCCCTCGTAGGGTGGCCTTTATTTCCGAACCCGAGAGGGAGGCCTACACTGCTGCAAAAGACTTCAGACCGATCAGCCTGACGTCTTTTATTCTAAAAACTCTCGAGAGGCTGGTTGATATAAGTCATTTTTATTCGGATATAATGAAGATAGACTTAGAAGTTGTGCATTTTCAACTGCACATTCTATTTCACCATTGTTATTTATTAGTAGAAAAGTATTTGTCTCTACAAATGTTATGGTTTCAAAATTTGTAAACAACTTTTCAAGTTGTCAAGAATTCTCAAACCCACCAAATTTTATTAACAGCCCAATTTACATAGTAGTAAAGTTATTTTTCATTCAAAAGGTTACATTTTTTATTTCACAGGCAATGCTTTTGAAAAGAATTCTTTTAAAGATATAAAATTATATCCTTGAAATGAAAAATATTGCCGCTGCATTCATAACTATTAGGTGTAGAAAGAAGTGCTACAAGTTTTGAGGAGCTTGTTTTTATTTATCAAAATATAACAAAATGCAAGTATTAATTAAATTATTGACCTTTGGCTTCGACTTCTATTCGCCAAAGCTAAGACAGTTGATGGATTTCACGACAAAATCAGACTTTATTTTTTGACGCTTCAAGGTCATCCGCCCTTTTCACAATTCAGCCTAAATTAGAACTTGTTGCTTAGCCAAATTGTTTATAACGAGCGAAAAAGGTGATAATCAGATAGGGTATTGTCTGGAGAGTAAGTCGGATGCGGCAGAGTTTCCTATAGCAATTCTTCTATGGTTTGCTGACCTTCGTCCATATCCAGAATATGATCTCTTGTCTTAGATTTTTTTCGTCGAACGGTTCAATCAAAAAGAGTAACAATAGGGCAAGTTATTCTTTTAATTGAACCTCTTGGCGAAAAATGCAAGAAGAGATTATATTTTGTACATGGTCGAAGACCAGTAATATCACAATACAAGAACCGTAGATATAATAGATGTTTCGTGAACGATCAAACCATAGAAGAATAAAAATACTTGGAATAGGGTTCCGAGATGTGACCAAGAACCCTTCTTTGACCAGTAGCTACAATGTACTTTTGAAAGCAGGACCTGGAAAAGGGTTCCGAGATCTCACCAATCACTCTTCTGTCACACTCATCACAACTCCGTTATGAAATTTTCTTTTTATAGCAGGCTTTCGAGAGCACTGTACTTGTTCGCACTTGTTGCCTTTGCCTATAGTTACCTTTACCCAAGCCACACCATATAAATCACTATAAATCTTCAATAATTACATTTCTGAAATACTTTCGCAATAAAAAAAGGTTCCTTTTTTATCTGTTCGCAAAAAATGGAAATGGAGAATTAAAAAAAAAAATTAAGCCTTAAGAACTTTTATATGCTGAATCCTTTGATGCAATTTTCAGTTACTTGTAATTTTTTGATCTGATTTTGAACCACAAACCATATTCCATTTTAGGTTTAAATTTTTTTTAACTATTTAATTTTTTGAAATAACCTGACAGTTGCTTCGAAAGGAAAACTTTAAAACATTTCGGAATTCGAGCACTGGGGCCTAATCGAGTTTCCCTCAATAATTCTCGGCTTAATTCAAAAACTTCGCCGGTTTCCATGTTTATGCCCGCCCGGTATGCATCGAGATTATATATTCCACGAAGAATCGTATTAGTTTCCATTATTGCAACGACGTCGCCATTTGATGTTGTCAATACATTCTGTTCTTCAGTTGGCATGGGCTTAAGGCTTGATATTCCTTTTCCGCGTAATCTAATTGGTTTATCAGCAGGAAAAATGTATTTACGAATTTCAAAAACCCGGTCTGGATTGATGCGAGGAGTAAGTCGAATATTTTTAAGTTCTTTAGTATCATAGCCAAGTATGAGTAAAGAACGATGCCTGGGAGGAGGATAACTGGCAGGCGGGGACCTTGATCGGATACGAAGAGGAGGTTGTTCAGGGGGAGGATGAGGTATCTCTGGAGCTTTAGGCCTGGCAGTGGAAAGAAGGCTTTCAGGAGAACAATCTCTGTTAGGAGAATCAGAAGTACTGGAGCGAGGAACATAAATAGCATCACCATTTGGCAAACACTCGAACTCTGTAGTCAAATCTGCAACGAGAAAAAAAGGGTTTAATGTTTCTGTAATTAGAAAATCATAAGTTAGTCGATCATGAACCCCTTGTGGCAAAATTATGATTTCAGTTTCAAGGACTTTAGGAATATTTGCCCTAAAAAATTGCTCGCATAGAAACTTCAATTCCTTTTTATTTTAGGTTAAATAGAAACGATGCAGAAAGTTAACGGCTACATTAGGAGTTGTGAATATGGTTATAATTTTTATTGTAATAGTATTCAACATATTTGTCAACTGTTTGCAACGTTTTTATCTAATTCAATTAAGCAAGCTTCGGGTTATGTAATATTTGATATAACATTTTTCACCAGAATAATTTATTGTATCAATTCGCACACAGTTTTAGGTTCCACTATCGATATAAATCAGGCGATTAACGCAATTGCAAATCCTATTAACTGCGACACGGTTTGAAATAAGTGTTTAATCGCTCTATTAACCAAATGGTTGAATTCCAGAAAAAAATATTAATTCAAACCCACATTCCTTTTCTGAAGTTTATTTTAAAATTGACAAAATGGCAGTATTTCGACAGTTTCAAGTTTTCGGACGTTTCGAATACTCGAAAAAATTCAAACGTTCAAACAATTTGAGGTTGATCGGCAATCTACTAAAAGCTTTTAGGAAATCTTTTAGGTTTCTGATGACAGAGGTAAACATAGAAAGATTTGGCTTTTTTTAACTGGATCGCTCAAATTTCTGAAAATTCAATAAATTGGACGATTTCTTCGAACTTGGAATTAGGAGTTTTTCTGGGTTTATTCAAAGCTGGTAAATTTCCATGATATTCAGGACTAG
Organism: Belonocnema kinseyi; assembly: GCF_010883055.1. NCBI lineage: Eukaryota > Metazoa > Arthropoda > Insecta > Hymenoptera > Cynipidae > Belonocnema > Belonocnema kinseyi. The sequence goes on from NC_046657.1 coordinate 156,144,150, forward strand.
AGGGATTCCTGGTTTCTGACTACAAACTTGCGCTCAAACTTTCAAAATGTGTAATTTTTTATCCATGTGGACTGTGTGATTTCCATAAAACTCAGGACTTGGCTTTTTCTCTCGAGAAACGGCCTTGTCCGGAATCTTATGAAAATCTGATAATTCATTGAATTTTGCAAGAAATTACGCTATTTAGATAACCAAATAGTATAACTTTTATCTTAAATATGAAATACACCGAAAACCATTTAAATATATTTCACGTTAAATGTAAAAAGATACGTAAGAAATTACCAGGCTATGACGTGCTTACCGCCTTAACCGAGCCACCATATTTTTCAACTCTCACGTCATAAGTATGCAAACAATATTTGATTATTCTCGGATCATACAGATTTATAATCAGAAGCCCAAAAATGTTCCCAGTAGTGAGTTTTTTTGCAAACTCGGCAGTTTTTAAAAAATTTTTTACAAATTTGGGCCGTATGGTAAAAAAATTAATTTCTTAATTTTGACGAGAAATTTGCGTTCAGAAACTCAAAACAAAACTTTCCATTTCATGATAAATAATCTACCAATTTATTCAGTTTTCCAAAAATTTGCTCTATTTTCATAAAAACTTTTGAGCCCTTATGGGTTACTTGTAAAAATGATTTGATGAAACAAATCAAACCTTTCTTCGACCGTTGATATTTATTGATTTCAAATTCTTTATGTCTTACGGTCCAATCGTAAATCGAG
>NC_046657.1:156144981-156156699 GCF_010883055.1 Belonocnema kinseyi
ATAAAATAAATATCTGAGTTTCGAAGAACATGTTTTTTTGACTCATATTTATTTTCTCGATTTACGATTGGACCGTAAGACATAAAGAATTTGAAATCAACTTATGGGTTACCTTGGGAAATGACTAAAAATATTCTAGCGGGTCTGCGACGAGCTTAAGTCGGCGTGGCTTGTTAAAGACATTTCTGAAGTCAGATTTGTATTGTGTACATTTATTGTACAATATCCATATTCAAGCAATACATTCTGTTCCACTTATTATTACTAATACGCATAAAGATTTTTAAGGTTTTTTATTCCTAAATTAAAGATTGCGTTCCATAAAATTCAGAGTTTTGCTACAACTTGACAAGAATAGGCCACGAGTTGAAGTCGAGGTAAAAAATTTAAGAAATCGAAACTTTTGATAGCTCAGTTGAGTAATTTTCCATTAAGCTACGGAAGAGAGGGAGAGAGAGAAGAATCTTTTTTCAGAAATACACGCACTATTTTGCCAGGCGTCACACATAAAATTTATCAAGGAATTAGTATTATCATCAGAGATTAACAGAAGTTTTTAACGTCTTTACAGACTAAATGGAGCTATGAATTAAAAATGTGTTTAATTAGATTTAAAAAAAAATAAATTCTTCTTTCGCTCTGCTGGGAATCGAACAACAAAACCTCCAATTACCGTTTAGTTGCTTTCTCTTTAAGCTTCCAAAGAGATTGAAAGAAAAATGCTTTTTCAGGTTGAAACTGATGTCAGATGTTACACGTGAAATTTATCAAGGAATCTCTATTATCATCAGAGAATTACAGAACTTCTTAGCGCATTTACAGACTAGATGGATCTATACATAGCAAAATTGTGTAATTAATTTTTTTCGGAAATTCTGTATTTAGATTCCCAGCGGACAGAAAGAAAAATATATTTTTTAGAAAAAAGGTTAATTAATAAAATTTAAGTAATAGCTCTATCTAGTCTATAAATATGTTAATAAATTCTGTTATGCTCTTATGATAATACACATTCCCTAAAGAATTTGACTTGTAACGCCTGGCATAATAATGCATGTATGTCTGAAAAAGGACTTCTCTCGAACTCTCTAGTAGCTTAATCGGTAAGCATACGATCGAAAATCGAACGATCTGTGGTTCGATTCTCAGAATGCGAAAGGAAAAGATATATTTTTAGAAAAAAATTAATTTGACAAAGTTGTCGTAGTTCGACGTAAGCAGTGACTTTTAATAGTACTCGCGCTTGACGTAGCGAAAATTTTCAAAAGTATTGATTTTATTTAATACTAATTTCAATATCATTATATTACAATCACTAAGGTTGTTAAATCAAGAAAAATAAAAACGTTAAATGCTTTAAATAATGTCAATTTGTTCTTCGAACTTATCTCCTGCCCATATCAACAATTGGCAAAGCCAAAGGTTATAAGCGGCGAAGTTCGAAATTCCAAAAGAGCTTAGGGGACAACATTTTTCACTAAAAAAGGGCATAAGCTCCTAGGATTTGGTACACCAAATGTACGTAAGTGCCAAGGTTTAGAATTTTTCAAAGAGAATAAAAATCAGCATTTGGAACACCAGAAGGATATAAAGACCAATGTTTTGAATTTCGAAAGAGGATAAATGCTAAAGTATAGTATTCCAGAAGGTCATAAACGCCAAAGTAAGGAATTTTCAAAGAAGATAAGCGCCGGAATTTAGCACACCGAAAAAGCATAAAGGCTAATTTTTAGAATTTCAAAAAAACATTGGCGCCACAATTTGAAGTTCTAAAAGGGCATAATTCTTCAGCTTGATAATAGAAAAAAGCGATTAGCCCTAGGCGCTTTCGAAATTCGTGAGAATTGCGTATCAATCTGACACTTTTCGAAAAATAAACTTAAAACTGTACAAGGAATATGTATTTTCATAAAAAAGTAACTGAAATTCTTAAGGTTGTTTTAGACTATACGGAGCTGCGAGAAAATGAAAATTGAATTTTAAAAAATTGTAATTTGTTGCTTCATCTAGTTTGAAAAGACGTTAAAAATTTATATTATTCTCTGATGGTAGTACAGGTTCCTTTTAAAATTTAAATAAGTAACACCTGGAAAAATACTATGAGTATTTCTAAAAAAGGATTCTTCTTTCGATTTATTTAATAGCTGAAGGAAAAAGCACCCGGTCGGTATTCGGAAGTTCTGTGGTTTGATTCCCAGCGGAGCAAAGAACCAGATCTTTAAAAAAAAAAAATTATGTCAAATTGTAGATATATTATATTATTATATTATTTACCAATAAAATTAAGGATAACCGTCAAAGATAAGACAATAGTGAGAACGATTTTCATATTTTCCAATTAGACGAAAAACTGCTTAATGTGTTGATACATAATTTGAATAACAATTTAACCAATGCATATTATACTGGTTTATTATGTGATTTACTGCATATATCTTAAAGTCGTTGTCTCACAGATAGTTGGCGTCAAGGTTTTTCTTCACAGATATTTACATTCCATAATACGACGAAAATTGATTGGAAAAGATTACACAATTCTTTCGAAAAGCTGGGACATGTAGGCATTTTAAAATAAAAAATTTAACTAATCTTTAATAGAAACAAAAGAATTTTGGAACAAGTGACCATAGATGTTACCTCAAATTTGATTGCAACAAAAATAAAATGAAATATCTAAATTAAATATAGTTTGCGAGAAATATTGAAAAGAATAAAAAATTTTCAGTGTATGGAAATTCAGCCCTGCATTTCGAAAGTACTTTAAAGTACTTTCTTCCGTTCGCTTTTTAAATGCCTGAACATCTGAGTGCTTTGAACTAATGAAAATGCATTACAATGTTCCACCTGATTTTTTTTTCCTTCAAATCAATCTGGGTCATGCTTATAGGATTTTTCTATAGTTTAGAAATCCGGTTCAACAAGTAAAAATGATATAGAAGAGGGTTTTAAAATATAAACAATTTCATTTGTATATTCCAAGAGAAATTGTTTGCGAAAGATTTTGCTTCAAAAACATTTTTTTTTCTTTAAGCAAAAAAGGCACTTTTCATCTCTTTTATATGGCTTCAAACCTTTTACCAGTGCATACTGGTATATGGTAATGATAAATTTCGATGCTATTGTCTTCACTAAAATAAATTTAATTTGCATAAAGTACTGTTTAAAATTAAAGAAATAGTTAATTTAATTTCAATATTTTAAAGGAAGCAAATCATTCATTTAAAGCAAATGAAATATTAATAAGGAAACGCAATTGCGTAATATTTTCAACTTTATTGAAACAATCAGAGGACAAAATTGTGAAACTTGTCAAGAAGCTAAGTCACACAAACTTGGATTATACTATGTTACCTCAACTAACACCAGTTCCTTTTTAAAATACAAAAAAAAACAAGACTTAATTTCAGACTGCATGCTTTGCCTTATATTATTTACTTAAAATAAAATCCCTGTAATCCTTGTCAAAAGCAGAGTTCACTAACACTTGTTTGTAAGAAAGTGTACATTATATCTCTGCATTCTACAAAGGCAAGCTGTAAATCAAACTGCTATCATAAATTAATGTTTCTAGAATATTAGCTATTATTGTCAAATGCGGATATACGTACAATTTTCGTATCAATAAGATTGTAGCTTGATTATTATTTGTAATATATGATTGAGTAATAAAAACTTACAGCAGTACCTATTTAAATTAATCATTTTGTGAAGCTAAGTAATTTAATGATCTTGATAACGAAAATTATTCTTTAATTTAAATAATATTTTGTTTTGGCATAATAATAGACCTTCCATTAGGTAATCAATTTTAGTCCGGTAAACAAACGATATCCATACTTTAATTTAAAAATTAAAATAAACAAGCAAGTTTTTTTAATCCTAGAAAGCTACTATAGCGTTTCCAAGAACTGAGAGCATTTTTCGTACATGACTTCAGCTAGGCATTTTAGGAATTATATATGTATATATATATATTCAATAAAAAACTCTTAACGAACGGGGATTAATTTGTTAACGAGTAAGCTTTAGAATTTAAATGAAAACCTAACAAAATAGTTATTTAGACGCACAAGTGCGTGAGAAAGAAACAGTATTGTTATAGAGTTATGTAAAATAAAACTTTCTTTGACCTCATTCTTTGAGGATGTTTTAAAAAACAAACTTTATTTTATTTCATTTCTTCTAATGGGAGACTTTGCAGTTATTATTTCAGGTTCCATATATAGTTTCTTCCATGTTCTTAGATGCCTTATGAAGATTTAATTAATTTTAGGATTTAGGAAACGTCATCAGTTTTCTAAAATTTGATAAAACCTACTTGTTTTGTATGCTTGCAGTCGATTATGGTACTATCTATTACATCATATTTTCCATAATTTTAGTTTCGTGGTATTCAAAAGATTAGGCGGAACCCTACAAAAATAAATTTAAAAAGGCACAAAGATTTGGATAAATAAATCCAAGAGCACCAAAATGATCTAAGTAGGTTCGGACATTGCAGCAGGTTGGGCGGAAAATTTCAAATGGTTGAGTTACTCTAATTGGATAAAGACGTCTCAAATGCTTTCTAAAGTCTATAATTAGATATGGATGGTTCTTGATTTTACCGGATGATTTCATTTTCAGGAAGTACATATAATGAAAAAGAATTAACAAGTATTATCGATTCCGAAACTGAAACTGAAGAAATAATCTGAATCTTGAAATTAAATTACTTCTTACTTGCAAATATTTTTTTACAGTAGCCTATGTACGTCAAGGTTGTCTTTCTGTTATATTACAATTAAATTCAAGTCAGCCTCTAGAAGAAATTGTGTTTATGTGGACAATTTCAAAAAGTCTCTACTACAATCACAAAGAGCGATTACCTATTGACTGTAATTTTAACAGCGCCTAATAAGAAAGAATAATGCAGCTAATTTAATACTTTTGTGATACTTGTCTATGAAAATAGGTAAGAGAATAATAATACAAACTTGATTTGTATAGTAATATTTTCTTTTATTTTTGAAAAAATTGTGTTTCAACTGTTTGTTAAAGTAAGAGACTGGGAATCACAAAATGATTGAAGCATTTTCAAGCATAATTCACTGCAGTTTTTGTTGTTATTACCAGTTACATTTTACATCCTGATCCGAAATTAAATTAAAAATAAAATTATGTATTAAGTTTACGTAATTTTAAATTAAGTCATTGTATACATAATTGTGATTTACTTGTGACTCAATTTTAGAATTTTAAAATTATTAAAGATTGGAGACTTGCGCTTAATCGAGTTTCACGGATCAATTCTGGGTTCAGTTTGAAAACCACACTACTCTCCATGTTTATTCCTGCCGCCGTTTTCCATCGTGAGTATATATTCCACGAAGATATGTATTAGTTTCCATTATTGCAACGACGTCACCATTAGATGTTGCCATTACTCTTTGTTCTTTAGATGGCATGGGTTTACAGCTAAATAGTCCTCTTCCTTGCAATTTAATTGGCTTATCGGCAGGAAAAGTGTATCTTTGTACTTGGAATTGCCGGTTGGCATTGATGTGGGGAACAAGCCAAATATTCCCAAGTTGTCCCAGATTAATTTCACTTATAAGTAAATTACGATATCTGGCAAATTGAGACCTAGACCTGTCATGGAGAAGCGTCTTTGCAGGAGGAGAACTGTTCCTGGGAAAAAGAGGAGGCACTACAGGAGGGGAAACGAACCTGGCACTAAACTGAATCTCTTCAGGAGGAAGGGAGCTTTCAGGAGACCATTCCTTATCAGGAGAAGAAGAATTTCCCGAACGGTGTAAGCCATGAATAGGAGCGCCATTAGGTAAGCAATCGAACTGCGAACTCAAACCTGCAACAAGAAATTGAGGATTAAATTTTTCTTGAAGAAGTTGTTCGTGTATTGGTATATCATGAACAACCCATTGCAGCAATATAATCCGATCCTACACTTCAGTCCCTTCAAAAGAAAATCAGTCATCTTTTCATATGTTTGTGCATACTTCTCATGGACTCAAAAGATAGTTATTCCCTCTCCTCTTTCTATGAAGAGAATTCATAGAATGTGCGTTTTTTCAATTCTTTAGTTTAATTACAAACGTACCGATGGTCAAGAATGATAAACATTAAAGGGATTTATGACTAATAAGTCGCAAATACACTTTTTAAAGTTTTTATTTTGCTAGATACTTTTTTACACTACGAGTTGCTTTTGAACTTGTTGCGATAGCGATAGCGATTTTTGAAGTAGTGGAATTTGATGAGATAAAACCTAGAGAAGTCATCGCAAATTTAAAATTTGCGGCTTCAATAATCACTTCCTTATCCTTATCTGGTTTGACAAAGTATCTCGAACGTGACTCATTGAAGCTGTTAGTTTAATACAACCTTGGGTAGAAGCTACGATCAAAGTGATCGACAACAAAAACCTATAGACGTCAGTAAAACTGCTGGCTTCGATTCCTCTTGCATTCTTCAAACCAACAGCAGTACATAAAAATATAGCAATAAAAAAGCCAAGCGTTAAGCCTTCAACACGCTCAAGGAGCATCTGCTATCTGAAGCAGATGTTTCACAGAGGAAAAAATGGCTTTTCACTTATTACAAGAAACTTGGACTTACAACGTGAAAGTCAGAGGATTGGGTGAAAAAAGCACTACTTCAGGGGCAGGCTTCAATCTACGGTGATGTGAAAAACGTACCTACCATTTGAGTCCCAAGACGCACCATCTAAAGGAATCGCCATGGCAAAGCGGAAAATGTATTAACCTTATTTAATCGGGATGATATATCTACCTTCGTTTTATCTAAATGTCACGGGGTAATTGATTTGAACTTATGTTCTATAGGCATTGGCAAAGTGTTAAAAGGATGGCATGTATCTTCAAGTATTTTTCTATTGAATCATAAACAGATATGCTTCTTCTTTACAGTCGATAGACCTGTGGTTTAATGGCACATGAATCACAAAGAAACTGACTGGTATATTTATAGGGGGTAATGTCAGGGAATCGAGAATATGTTAGACATTGCTAGACTTTAGAGAACCCTGAGGAGTAACTCATCATGTAAACTAAAGGCACTGATATTGCTATCTGGTTCAATGACTTAGATGCCTAATAAAAGCCGTGAGCACCTAATGAGGATACACTTTTTAGGCTCAGAGTTGAGTTTCATAAATGAGGGAGCAGCCCATGTATCATACCCCTCAGGAGAAAATGGCAGCTTCACAACCCGTGATTGGCTTGGAATCCTGCTGTGATATTCCGAACACATCGGCAAAAGGAGCCTTTGGAAAATGGCTCTCGGAGGGGCATGCGTAATATTTGATGGGAACCAATATAATGGTACATTCTTAAAATACTATATCTGGTACTTTTAAAAAGAGGACTAGTGCACTCCTGAATATGAATAGAAGACACTGCTAACTGAAAGAAAACCTGATCAGTATTACGAGTGGAGACAACTCTCGTTGTAGAAAGTACAATTTTTCTGAAGATATAGCTCAGGACGTACCTTGTAAATTTGATGTGCTGACTCGACTCAGTATCGTGTACCCGGGGGATTATTTTATCGAAATAGGAGACTTTAATAAAATCTTCACAATAGGCCTCTCACACATGGAGGCCATGGTTCAGTGGTTCAGTTGGAAGTAGCAATAGGATATATCCGAGACAACGGCTAGGCGATGGCCCCGCATAAACGCGAGAACATCGTTTTAAATGGATGGCCCAACTCAAGCGGGACAATCTTACCTGTTGGCAAGAAAGCTTAGAAGCCATGAAACCTCTCAGTATTTTATGAATGAGTTACCCTTTTACGTATAAAAGCTTCATTTCTTAGCCAACTCTACAAAATTCCGGCTTGTCTGCGTCAGGCTCAGTTCATAGCGAGTCGGATGGAAAAGGCTGTTATTCTGGCATCAGTTGGTTGGTTGGTCCGTCAACACTGTTCCTTATAACATTTTGTAACGATTGGCAGCTATAAAAAAGAATCCAAAGATAAAACCTTAATCTATAACTGTCTTGTCAGCCACGTAAGGTCATCGCACTTTTGCTAACCTCCTAGAACAAAAGGAGCCGAAGCGGATGACGTAAACGATCTGGATGCATCGGGATTGGTTGCTACACAGAACCAAAATGGTAGCTTCCGGAGTCCACAACTTCTCATGTAGAATGATAATATGAACTTTGTTTTTATGACATCATCAAATTTTATTGCGGACAACACAGTTTTAAAAGGATTTTGGATATATTTTCGAAAAAATCTAAAAAATAACGCGAGATGGCTAATGATTCTATAACTGAAACATGAATTGCCTGCCTGCAGTAATGAAAATTTTTACGTAACCAATTTAGATTATTTTTAGTTTTATTATTATCAATCTGCTTTAATCGATAAACTTCTTAAATTACAGAAAAATACAAAAGTTATATTTTCACTAAAGAGGATATCGAAGAACTTTCTGCTTCCAGTTTGAATAAATGAACTTTCTGATTTTCAAATTCATACAAATTCGATATCTATATAAACACTTTTCGGATTATATTTTTAGCATCAAATACATTCTAATTTCATCTGGAATAAATTTAGATTAAAACTTTCAAATAATATTTGTTAGAAAATAGCAGCTGGGATAGATTTCTTATCAAGTCATACCAATTTTTACTAGCTTATAGATCAAAAAAATATGCTTGGCGTTCTAGATTTATTATTATACTCACCAATACCATTCAGGATAACTGTTAATGATACTATGAAAGTATGAATTACCCTCATATTTCTTGATTCGTGGAAAAACTATTTAATCTTTTATGGAAAAATTTTATCAGCAATGTAACTCATCACTATTCTGGCGCTTCATTAAATTATATGAAAAATATATCCTATCCCCGTTATCTTATAGGTTGAAGGCGTTTAGCTTTTTTTCTAAACTATTCACACTTTATTACGATTCTACTGATATCGCTTGAAAAAACGGAGAAGGTTATCAAAATAAAATTATATTTTAGTAATTATGTTGAACCATTCTTGTATAAATCTCTTAAATATAATTTAAAAATCTTGGTTCTTAAGCTTTTTCTCATGCTCTTTATTTAATAATTGAATGAAGCGATTGCTTAATTTAGTAGTTTGAAATTTGGAGCATGCCAAAATAATTGCTATGCTGTCCAAAAGAATTTAAGAAAAAAAAATATTTAGGATATAAATATATCATAGAACAATTTGTAATTTGATGAAAAAGTCCGTCAAGAAGATGTCCATCAGATGTTGGCAATGTTCTGAAGAAAATGAAAAATTACAATAGATGCTTATTTTTATTGTTACAAAAGCTTCTTTTTTCAAGGGGCAAAGACCCCCTGATTTCATTCCAAATCCAAAAAAAGAAATCCCCTAATTAAAATTTTTTTTTAGACTTTAAGAGGTGTCGGGTTAATTAATTTTTAAATATTTAAAGAAATGGAATTTGTTTCACTATTTTTTTCGTACATTGTTTGTCCCCTCAAAATGATTACTATTAGTCTAGTGGAATATTTGATCAAATTTTTTAATTAATTTTTAATTGTTTAAATAAATGCTATTTGCTTAAACATTTTTTTTTAAATTTGTTTTTTCCCTGAAATAATTGCTATTGATCTATTGGAATATTTATTAACATTAGTTCGTTCATTTTCAATTGTTTAAACAAATGGAATGTGTTCAAATAATTTTGTTTCGATTTTTTAAAAATAGAAATTATTACTGTGGGTCAAGTGAAATATTTATCATTAATAATTAATTACTGATTAATAATTAGTTTAACAATAATTCATTTATCAGCAATATTTAGGTAATAATTTTTCTTAGGAAGAAAACATGAATTGAACAATGTTGATAAATATTTCACTGAAGAAATGTTAATAATTTCAAATAAAAAAATTATCTTGAAAATTGCTATTTGTTTAAACAATTTAAAATTTATAAAATAATGTTAATAAATATCTCAATAGACCAATAGTAATAATTTTTAAGGAAAATAACGAATTTTCGAAAAAAAATTTCAAAACAAATTCCGTTTGCTTAAATAATAGAAAATTCTGAACCAACGTAAATAAATATTTCACTAGACAAATAGTAATAATTTTTAGGGGGAATAACGAATTTTCGAGGGCACATAAAAACGAGAGCATATAAATACCAGTTTCATACTGATAATCATAAGTTCCCATAAATTTTGTGAACAATTTATTATTGTTTTTACTAATTTTCTCATAGAAAAGAGTTAGAAAGATGATGTTTTTGTAGAAATTTTCCACTTGCTGTCTAATTTTCAATTAGAGGGAAGTGATAAATCATCAATGTTAACCAGAGTGACTGTTTAAATTATTTCTTATTATTTTTGATAATATTCTCTTAGAAAAGGGTTAAAAAAATTGCAGTTTGAAGAATTCACTTTCAGTCAAATTTTCAATTAATACAAGTTAAGTAATTAATTAAAATAAAAAAAATTGATTTATAATAGTTTATTATTATTATTAAGAATATTATATTTTTATAATGCTAGAAAGATACCGTTTTTCTGCAGCTTATGGCTTTTGTCCAATTTTCAATATAAGTGGGTAATAATGAATTAAAGTTGACAAAAATAATTGGTTATATAACCTACATAATCCTTTAAAGTAAGCTTTTAGCAATTATTACCTCTATGTCCTTTTCCACTAAGTTACGTAATAATAAATGAAAGTTAGCAAAAAAGGTGTTTAAACAATTTAATATTATTTATAACTATCTGTTCTTATACAATTGCTAGAAAGTTGTGGTTTTTCATAAAATTTGAACTTTGCTTCGCCTACTTCGTTATTAACAATTAATAAATAAACATTAGAGAAAAATACAATTTAAATAATCTCTTTCTATTTTTTAAAATATTTTTCTGAAAAAACCGCAACTATCAGACAATGCTATAGATGAAACTAGTCATAAACAATAATAATTTGTTTGAACAATTATTTTTTCTAAATCTAATCAGTTATTCATCAAGTCACACCTAATAAAAATGAGACAAATAGTTTAAAGTTTAAAAAGAACCGCAACATTTTACCAATTAGGCAAAGAGAATATTATTAACAATGCTAATAAATTTAAAAAAAAAACTGTTGTTGTTAACTTGAATTCATTACTACTTCACTCATATTAAAAATTGGACAAAAAGCCAACATTGATGAACTATCATTTCCTTCTAATCAAAATTATCAGTATGGAATGGTGTTTCATGTGCCAGAAACAATGTTTATTTTGAAAAATCGCCAAAAACAGTCCAAATTAGCACAAAAATCTCGAAAAACACATTTTTTTACTTATGGGGTTTGTTTGGGTGATTTTATAAATAATTTAAAATATGGGCGACGTTTGATATTGATTGTACGTAGTGTACATTCTTAGGGGCTGTCCATAAAAGACTTTCGCAGTTGGGGGGTCGGAGAAGTCAATCCATTTTCGGACGTCCATTTTTTAAAATTTAATAATTTCCATGTAATAAGGTAGATTTATTAAAATTCCTGTATCTGATGACATAAAGGCGATTTCGAATTCTCGCGCGGTGATTCGGGAGATGGCAACGCCATCCAGCGGTTCCAGGGAAGACCATCTGGTATTACCAGATGATGATGCTGAAAAAAAGTAAGAATATGCAAAAAGAGGCGGGATTCCTGCGTTTGGGACGTCTTTTAAGGAGGGGGGGGG
>NC_046657.1:156156799-156163288 GCF_010883055.1 Belonocnema kinseyi
GCAGTCGCGGAAAATTGTCCAGGGGTGGTCCCGAAGGAATTAACCCCCAAGCGGAGGTGTGAAAACCGTGCCGAAAGCTGAATGGCATGTGGGTGAGGTGTCTAGAACGGTGACTCTGGGATACCGAGCGACCTCTCAGAGTACAAAGCCTTATCCTTGCATGCGGGGTTCTACAAGGATGGATGAACCCCTTTCCCTAGCTTCTCGTGGGAACAACAATGACAACATCAATTATATTTGTAGTAAGTGCGGTTCAAATCAACAGAACGTGCAGGGCTCCGGACAATGGGTCGGCCAACAATGCCGACCAATCTAGTGCTGGGAGAGCCAATGAAAATGGATTCAATGCGATGGATCGGCGGGATCTCGCGACCTTTGGGTGGATGGAGCAAAGGAATCACGACTTGCTATAGTTCTACGATGCGAGTGTCGCCCGTGAACGTGGTTACTTGGCACGGCTGCATGCTCTTTGGTGCGAGAAACACCCGGAGCTATCGCACTTCTCGCAGCAACGTCTGCGAAACCATACTGTACTACTCCGTAAAAGAGGCTATGAAAGCGGAACGCCTACTCTACCACAGCTAGCACAAGCCGGCAACAAAGAAAGAGAGGCGACACTAAGACCAACCGCGGGCAGGCATCCAATAGATGAACAGCGATGCTTTACGACCCGGCGAATTTGTTTGTAGCACATAAAAACCAGTTTCATACTGATAATGATAGCTTTCAATAAATTTTGTAAACAATTTATTATTTTTTTTTAGGGATTTCGCCGGGAGCGGGTGCTAATCTGGAAAATTGCACCCGCTTCAAGCGAATTCGCGGTAAAATTTCAGCCACAACCACGTCTCACGACCGTGAGATAGATGCATACAGTCTGTAAAGGAATCAATAAGACGATCCAGCAAAAGCCTCGTGCACCCTAAGAACACGGAGCGACCCAAGGACAACCGCCTTCTGCATTTTTCCCAAAAGTGTTCTAGTATATTGTTGGCACGCAGGGATGCTTTTTAGGCCATTAGCAAGTGAAAGCTTGGCACCTCCAAGAGCGCCGATGATAAGGACGATCAATTCAACAGAATATTCCGTATAAAATGGTTGCAACTCCCTTATAAGGTCTCGATACCTCTCTTTCTTTTCATTCTCAATGGTTATGATGTTTTTATCAGCTGGTGCCGAAAATTCGATAGCAAACATGGTTCGCTTCTCGAAGTCAAGAAACACCATGCCAGGCCTCGAGTGAAAAACAGAAACAATTGTCGAGAATATAAAGTTCCAGTATATGCGGCACTTCCCATTCTCGACAATTGACTCAATTTCCCCAGGAGCATTTAGAGGAGCTATATTAAGGTGAATGCCGTAGGAGTGACAGAGATGGTAATAAAGCACTCTTAGTGCCGCATTCTGCCTTTGACTGCAGGTTGTTCCCGCATGAGTTGGACAACTAGATAGTATGTGAGCTAAATCCTCGTGGTGTGCATGGCACGCCCTGCAGCTATCATCGGGAATGTCTTGGCTCGAAATGTGGCGGTGGTATGTTAAGGTGGAAATGACACCGTCTTGGCATGCAAAAATGAAACCCTCCGTACTAGACTTCAATCCGGGCGATTTAAGGAAAGCAAACGTTAGCTCACAAGACACTGACTGATCCTTCACATTTCTGTGGAAGATACCGTGCATCCTCTTATCGAGGAGCTGCTCACGCAAGTTTTTCTCTTGTGCTTTCTTAATCCGGGCTTTCAGGAGTGAACACTCGAGATAGATAAGATTTGATGCATTTTGCTCACCCCTAATACTGAAGTCAAGTCCGAGTGCTTCAGCAGCCTCCTCCGCTGCTTTGTACAGAAACGCTTCTTTGCCCACTTCTTTGTAATTCCTGACCATTTTAAGAAGAGGGTCTCTACCATTTTCAACTCTATGTGCTGTACCGAGAATAATCCTGTTGTGAAGACATTGAAGACTCAATATTCCGTGACCGCCTTGACGGCGTGAGATGCACTTAAGATGCATGCTTTTGTTCATGTGCATAACCTTTCTTGTCCCGTTATCAAGAGATCTGAGCTCGTCCTTCGTCCATGGAACTACTCCAAATGAATAGAGTAGTACCGGTACGGCAAGCATGATCGTTGCAGATACTTTGTTCCTCGCCGACATTTCGGAAGACCAAACCTGTCGGATGAGACGTTTGTATCTGCTTCGGAGAGTATCCTTTATAGATGTCACATCCTGAATGCCGCTCTGTGGCACGCCTAGGTATGCATAAGTCTCTCCAGCGCAAAGGTGTCGTATGGCGCTTCTCTCAACGAGCTCAGGATCTTAAGGGATGCCATTAAATTTTCCTCGCTTCAAATAAACCTTGGCGCAAATGTCTAACCCAAATTCCATTCCAATTTCCTTAGTATATCGTTCGACAATCCCCAGAGCTAGATGCAGTTGCTATCTGTTTTTAGCATAGATCTTAAGATCGGCCATGTAAAATACATGAGTGACCTTGTACTTTCGATCTGCAGGTTTGCCGCACAAGTACCCGTCGGAATGGCGAAGTGCTAAAGATAGTGGCAATAATGTAAGGCAAAAGAGGAGTGGGCTCATGGTGTCGCCCTGAAAGACACCTCTCTGAAAGGTGACCTTGTTAGTTGTCACACGATTTTTTCCAGATGAGATAGTAAATCTGGTTTTCCAAAGCGGCATCAATCTCTCTATGCACCCAACTATTTGCGGAAGAACCTTTAAGATTGCCAAAAGACAGATGATAAGTCTATGGGATGTCGAATCGAAAACTTTCCGATAATCAATCCAGGCCATCGATAGGTTACGTTGGTAGAATGCTGCATATTTGCAGACACGTCTATCGATGAGCAGGTTCTCTCGACATCCGGCTACGCCTTTCTTTGAGCCTCGCTGTTCATACATTTCTCGCCACACAGGTTCAATTGCCCGAACAATCCTATCATTTAGGATAGTTGTGAATATTTTATAAAGGGTGTTCAGACAAGTTATTAGCCTGTAATTCTCCGGGTCAGCTAACTTGCCTATTTTCGGCAGAAGTATTGTGCGCCCTTTCACCAGCCACTCTAGAATCGGCTCTTCCGACTTCAAATATGAGTTGAAAATACGGGCCAAATGCTGAGGGGTTGAAGAAAACTTCTTCCACCTCCTCTGTTTTTTCACCTCCTCGGCAGTGAAGGGTGGGCATTCTTTATCAGGTGATATGAGGGCATGACATAGCTCCTTGAAGCTATTTATATTTTTTGAGTCTTCGTCCAGTCTATGCTGAACTTCGTAGACTTCTCTCCAAAATACTTCGACCTCCTCTGGTTTGGGTGAGTGTTCGACAGTAACTGGAGGGTCTTGGAAGAGTCGAGATGGGTCAGAGAGAAACTGTTGATTTTCTCTGACCCACCTCTCCCTTCGTTCTAGACTTCTCTTAGCGTCAGATAGTATCCGTATTCTCTCAACAATATGCTGTCTGATGGTCAGCAGCTTTGGCTTGTTAAGTGTGTGATAACGGGTCTGGAGTTCGCGCGCGAACTTTCGAACATTGGCGGTGAAATTCGTGCCAGATGTGATGTAGTCAATCACACACTGAATGTGGGACGCGTACTGTCTTGCCCAGCCTATCTTTATGGCAAGTTGATGCATTCGTATTTTGGTCTTATGATCAGCCGTTGGTTTTGTTTTACGGTTCTCATCGGCCGAAGCTCTCGCTGCTTTATACACACAATAATTGATAGTCCAGAGGTCGGATTCTCCGGAAAAATGTCCACGAAGCTCGTCATTCATTTCAGCCAGATCTTTAGGCTTGAGATAAACCTTGGTGTTGGTGTTTCTCCTGGTCGTAAAGCATCGCTCTTCATCTATTGGATGCCTGCCCGCGGTTGGTCTTAGTCTCGCCTCTCTTTCTCTGTTGCCGACTTGTTCTAGCTGTGGTAGAGTAGGTGTTCCGCTTACATAGCCCCTTTTACGGAGTAGTTCAGCATGGTTTCGCAGACGTTCCTGCGAAAAGTGCAATAGGTCCGGGTGTTTCTCGCACCACAGAGGATGCAGCCGTGCCATGTAACCCCGTTCAGGGGCCAGACTCGCATCGTAGCACTCTAGAAAGTCGTGATTCAGTCGCTTCGTCCACTCAAAGGTTGCAAGATCCCGCCGATCCATCGCATTGAATCCATTTTCATTGGCTCCCGCAGCTCTAGATTGGTCGGCATTGTTGGCCGACCCATTGTCCCACATAACCCTTCGCGTTCTGTTGTTTTGAACCGCACTTACTACAACTATGTTTGGTGTTGTCATTGTTGTTCCCACGAGAAGCTAGGGAAAGGGGTTCGTCCATCCTTGTAGAGCTCCGCATGCAAGGATAAGGCTGCGTACTCTGAGAGGTCGCCCGATATCCCAGAGTCACCGTTCTAGACACCTCACCCAGGTGTCATTCAGCTTTCGGCACGGTTTTCACACCTCCGCTTCGGAGTTAATTCCTTCGGGACCACCCCTGGACAATTGTCCGCGACTGCCTATTTATTTTTGTAACCACATTCAGCAGAAACCTTTGGTACAGGGACCCTCTATCCGCAACCCGAGGACGCGTTCGGTGACTTTGTCATAGGCCCTTCGGTTTTTATATATATGGGTGGTTCGATTGACCTTTTTTTTGAAGGCCGAATTCTAGTAGTAGTGTGTGACTAAAATCGTACAAATATCATTTAAAAGTCGATACCACAAATTTGGTGACTTGAAGGCTTAACAAACATATTTATGATTTTATTAACTATAAAGATGATACTGGATGTTATCACGGTGCGACCTATCGTTATGTTGAAATCAATTCATACTGAAAGGCCAATTTAATAATTTTCGAAAGTCTCAAATTTGGATATTTCTGAATTATGATCTAAAGTTTATATTCTAAGACTCGAAAATTCCAGTTGTTATGATTCTTTTTGAAATCGAAAAATCAAAATCCCCCACTTATGATGACTTGAATAGAGATCTGGCACTTAAGAATTTTTGAAATTTTATTCAAATTTTGAAATTTTTAACTTAAATATGTTTTCTTTCAGTAACGAAATTACCTCATACTAACTTTCATGAGAAGCTGCTGATTTAATCAGATTTGCAAAATTTAAGTTACCTTCTTGAATTTTTTAATTTTGGTCCCAAATTTCCTTTGTTTGTCCCGAACATCCGTCTCGCTCTGACTTTCATGGAACCTTACCAATTGTATCAAATGGAGCTGGAGAGGAGTTTTTTCAGAATTTAAAAAAATCAATATTTATAAATAAAAATTGGAATACCAAAAATATGATAAAGTTTTGAAAATTCGACTCTACTCGAATCCAGAACAGTTGAGTTTTTGTTTTGGATTCGAAACCCTGCAAAAAATGTCACCTTTCTTGTTTGAAAATAAATTTTTTCGATACAAATTTCAAATGCCTTCTAAAAAAATTGTATTTTGTCTTGAAAATTCAAATTTTTGACTGAATTTTAATCTATTTTGTTTTGAGGTTCGACTAGTCCAATGAAAATGTATTTTTTCAAGCTGTAAATTTAGCTCTTTTATTAGAAATTGGACAATCTTGTTAAGAATTCATCCTTCTCTATAAAAAAGTCATAATTATAATCTTTAACTAATTTTGGAAAACTTGTTTCTTTTACTGGAAAATTAATGTATCTGGTTCTTAATGAACTATTTTTTTTTTTAATTATATATTTTTTAATCCTTCTCTTATGTTGAAAATTTATCTTTTTGGTCTTCTTCGATTTATTCAACTATTTTGTTGAAAATGCAATATACTAGGCAGTCTGATACGTCCCTGAAAAATGAAACACGGAGACTTTTTTTTGGCCAAAGTCGGTTTTATTTTTCAACATACTCTCCTTTTAGGTCGATACAGCGAGTCCAACGATTTTATAACTTTTTGACACCGTCCGAAAAGTACTCGATCGGAAGGTCTCCAAAATACGCCTCAGTTTCAGCTATGAGCTCCTCATTTGAGTAAAAACGCTTACCGTTGAGCCATCTCTTCAGGTTAGGGAACAAGTAATAGTCGCTGGGGGCCAGGTCTGGTGAATACGGTGGCTGAGGAACCAATTCGAAGCTGATTTCATGAAATTTTGCTTGTGCAACTACGCATGAATGAACAGGCGCATTGTCGTGATGACAAAGCGATTTTTCTTCTTTAAATGCGGTCGTTTTTCGGCGATTTCGATTTTCATTCGGTCCAATAATGATGAATAGTATGCTCCGGTTATGGTTTTACCTTTTTCAAGATAGTCCACGAATATTATGCCATGTGCATCCCAAAATACGGAGGCCTTAACCTTTCCGACTCATTGTTGCGTTTTTGGACGCTTGGGAGCACTTTGGCCCGGTGGAACCCACTGTTTTGCCTATTGCGTTTACTCAGGAGTGTAGTAGTGGATCCAGGTTTCATCCATGGTTATGAATCGGCGCAAAAACTCGGTCGGCTTACGCGAAAATAATGCCAAATTCTG
>NC_046657.1:156163388-156180092 GCF_010883055.1 Belonocnema kinseyi
GTGTTTGATCAAAACTCGAAACTCAGATTTTTCCATATTAAAAAAAACTCGGAGGTTAGTCGCTTCTCAGTGCTGTAACTTGTAAATGCGTAAACAGAAATGACTGAAGTTTTGACAGGCGTCATTTGAAGGATCAAGCTCGACGAAAATGGTTCACATTAGTGAATACTAATGCCATCTCTTAGAATTTTCAGGTATTATCAGACTGCCTAGTATTTCAGCGTGAAATGTTAGGAATTTAAAGACTTCTGTATTAAGTTAATTATTTTATCTACATTCATTATATTCAAAATAATTTTTCATATATTTCATTACATATTATTATTTAATAAATATTTTTAAATTTTATTATTTCTTCTTTTCTCTTGAATATTCATGTTTCTGGTTAGAATTTATTTATTTGTTAATCATTCTGGTGAAATTTATTATTTTCAAGGATCCTAAGTCATAAGAAGAATTGAAGGGTTCAAAAAAAATTTTCTAAATAAAATTAATTTAAACAATGTTTAATTCATAGCTCCGTCTAGTTTAAAAAGACGTTCAGTAATTTTTTTATTCTCTAGTAATAATACAGATTCTTTGAAATATTTTTCTTGACAACATTTAAATTAAAAATGTATCATTCCTAGTCTAATTCGTGTCTGAAAAGACGTGAAGCATTCCTGTTATTCTCTGATGATAATACACATTAATTATAGCTTTTTTCGGACGAAATTTAATTCTGAAAATGTTTTATTAATAGCTTCATGTAGTCTGAAAAGACGTTAAGAATTTCTCTTATTCTCTGATAATAATACAGATTATTTTAAATCTTTTTTCTGACCAAATTTAATTTCAAAATGTTTATATCAGAGTCTTTAATTCATGTCTGAAAAGACGTTAAGAATTTCAGTCATTCTCTGATTATCATACAGATCTCTTGAAATCTTTTTTTCACAACAAATTTAATTTAAAATTTTCTTATTCTCTAATAATAATACAGATTCTGTAATAAAAAAAAATAATACAAATTCTGTCTGAAAATACGTGAAACATTCCTGCTGTTCTCTGATGATAATACACGTTAATTAAAGCTTTTTTCGGACGAAATTTAGTTCTGAAAATGTTTAATTAATGGCTTCATGTAGTCTGAAAAGACGCTTAGAACATCTGTTATTCGCTGCTAATAATACAGATTCTTGCAGATGTTTTTTATGGAAAAATGTAGTTTTAGAATTAATAATTCATATTCTTTAATTCATGCCTGAAAAGACAAAAAAAGTAAATTATTCTCTGATGATAATACACATTCATTGAAATCTTTTTTCTGATAAAATTGAATTTCAAAATGTTTAATTCATGTCAAAGAGACGTAAAGAATTTCTCTTATGATAATTTACGTCCTTTGAAATATTTTTTCAGAACAAAATTAATTGAATTTTTGTTAATTTGTAGTTCCATCTAGTGTGAAAAGAAGCTTAGAATATCTGTTATTCTCTGATTATGGAACATCTTTTTTCTGACAAAATTTAATACAAAAGAATTTTAATTTATAGCTTTGTCTAGTCTGATAAGACGTGCAGAATTTCTGTTATTTTCTTATGATAATACAGATTCTTTTAAATACTTTTTGGAAAAATTTTAATTTAAAAATGTTTTTAATCATAGCACTATCTAGTCTGAAAAGACGTTAAGAATTTTTGTTCTTCTTTAATGAAAATACAGATTCTTTGAAATCTTTTTAAAACAAATTTAATTATAAAAATGTTCAATTCATAGATCCATCTAGTCTGAAAAGATTTAAAGAATTTCTGTAATTCTCTAAACATAAACTCAATTTTTAAATGGTGAATTGTAATGTTTGGTACAAAAACCGTTATAACTGGGACAAGGAAAACCTAATGGCTTTTGTCAAAACAAAATAGGAAAATACAATTCTAATTATATAATACATTAAAAAGCAAGAATAGATTGTTATAAATCATAAGAAATTTAATTTAATTAATTTTTTTTAAATCTGAATCAAGATGTTAACATTTTGTTAAAAGGATAACCTAAAATATTATTAAATGTAATTAATTATTATTAGAAATATTGTTTATGAACTTCACGTTTGATTATTTGCTTTAAAAAGTTTCCCGAAGTAATTTAATGAAATCCCCAAATCTAACGTTAAATTTTCCCAACGGCTTAGGAACGTAAGTACAAGTAGTTTGATATTATCGTTTTCTTGAAAATTCAACTGTTTTATTGTACCTTAAATGGTTAAAATATATGTTCTTTTTCAATGAAAATATTTCTTGATTAAAAATTAATTTTTTTTGTAGAATTAGTCAATATCTTAAACAAAAAAGGTGAATTTTTATCAAAAAATATAATAGTTGACAGATAGAATATTCTTTGGATACCTAATACAAGTGTTTGATGTTGGAGTACGACAGAGGTCTCTATTTATTAGATTTCCAATACGTTGAGAAACTACTATATCGCAATTATTTTCATGATGCGAAATTGATTTGAATTGCAAATTGAAAGAGGCCAAGTTAGTTTTACAAAAAAACACGATTTTTTAACAAAATAGTTAAAATAATAATAACAAACAAAAATTTCAGTGAAGAAAGAAAAAAAATTTTCAAACAAACTGTTGAATTTTCAAGTTAAAAAGACTAACTTTCTGCAAGACAGTTAAAATTTTTAACAAAAAATATTACATTTAAAAAAAGAAATTTTTAGTTAAAAACGAAAAAATATTCAAATTTTCAACCAAATAATACAATTTGTAACCACAAAATAATTTAAATTTTCGAACTCTTTTTTTTAATTTATGTAATAATTTAATTAATGTGAATTCTGAATAAAAATTAAGATGACAGACTTTTCCACCAAAAAGAATGAATTCTCTTGCTAAAAACACGAGATTTCTTTAAAAAAGTTATGTTTTCTACTCGACAAAATGAATTTTTAACTGAAAACTTAATTTACAACCAACCACTTAAATTTTTAAGTAAATCGATAATATTAACATTATTAATAGTTCTTATTAATGTTTATACTTACTTGTTTTTTCTATGCGACAGATCCTTTGTTTATAACAATTGCAGAATAATAGCAAATGGCGTAATTGTTTAACAAATTTTTTTAACAAAAAATGCACGCCGAGTTACGGCTTCAAAATATTTACAGAAAATTTCAAACCTATTTATCAGAACTTTTAGAAATAAAATTGTATCTAATGTAAAAAAAAATTTGTAAATCTCATGAAAACTGAAAGCTGTAAACTTTTTTGTACAGCTAATTCCTTATTTTAAATGCTGTATAACCAACCAACTGTGAAATCGTATTTGAAACATTGATTTGAAATTTTTTGAATATATTATTTTCTTATCAGACTAAAATTTATTTAAAGTGCCTTGAAAAAAGATCTTCTGTTGATTTTTGCTAGTCACGGACGGAACCTTTGGCGCGAGTAAACATGAACGATTCTAATTTTAAATTTAACATTAAAGATGTTTTATAAATATCATCGTGGACGAACAATTATTTGAAGCGTAATTACAACTTGAGTGGTGCGTGACGAGAATTACGTGAAATAGCAGTATATGCAGTCAGGCTAAGTAGTCAGTGACACGCACGGGCTGACCCGCGCCACGTGGTAAAAGTTGGGAATTGTCAGACATAGTCCAGTTCTACTAAAATACTTTTTTGCTGGAATTTTTATCATGGAATATTTATTGCATAATAAAAAAATTGAAATCGAATTAGATGGCTATTATTAATGATAACTTAACTCGAAATTAATTTCGGAATTAAATAATATGGGGAACCAGTAAAAGATACTTTTTAAAGATGACCATGTTATAAAGTGCATTATAACATACATTTTACTTATATTCTATAATTTTTGAACATTTTGAAATTTCTTTTACAAGAAAAAATTAAGTTGTCGAAACTTTACTTGACTATTCACACATTTTAGGACAGGCTACTTTTCTTAGATTCTCTTCTAATTTTCATCAATGAACGCCATAACTATGAAATTTGGAGGTCCAACTTTTTGCATGATTTACACATATTTGGTTAACTTTTTCTAATGAAACCCATCTTCTCTCAATTTAGCAACCCGCCATCTGAGAAGATTTTTATTTTTGATTTAAACTGAAAATTTCACTTCCTATCGTAATTCGCAACTGAATAACTTAACTTTAATTCTAAATTTTTTATCTTCATTCATAAACACTTCAGCTCGATATTAAAGTTTCGTTTTATCTGTAAATAGTGATTTCAAGTTTAGATAATGTTATTTCGCTCTCCTAAAAAATTCTCATTGTTCCAGAATTTAAACTTTACTTTAAGTATTAAAAAGTGAATAATAATTGATTTGAAAAAACGATTTTAAAACCGTCGAATATTTGAGAATTTTCAGGATTTAAGTTTAAAAATTAAACCATTATTTCAATTAATTTATATCATTAGTATTCATAATATTCATACGAATTAAATCATAATAATTCTTATTTCCTTTTTTAAAATAATTTTTTATGTTTAATCTTGTTTTTTACGATTAAAGAAAAACTAATGCGCATCTGCATTGGGTCTAATTCAAGGAACCTATATGGGGTCCTATATAGGAACTTGTACAGGATCCTATACAAGATCATTTGTCCTCTTTCGTCTTTTCTGTCCTTTTACCAAAAATTCAATTTTCTTATTTTTAAGCTAATTTTTTAAGATTTAAAGAAAATCTACTACTCGTCCTATCTAAAAATGATTAATATTAAATTTATAGATCTTTTTAGGTGAACAACTTTTGTCTGTTAATTTTAGTTCGTACCTTGTTTCGATTTAAAAGAAAAAATTTTATTTTTTATTTTTAATGCTATTTTTTACGACTAAAGCCAAAACTATGTGTCCGATCAAAAATTATTCATGAAAAATTGTATCCTATAAAAAATAATTATTAAAAATGTGTAGCTCTTTTTTGTAGAAACAGGTTTTGTCTCATTTTTTTCGTAGTTTGAGTCGTTAGTCTAAATTAGAATTTTTTAAAAATTTTTATTGTTGTTTTTTACGACTAAAAATAGAAAATAAAAATTTTTGAAAATGCGCCAACTTTTTAAAATTTTACCCAGAAGAGCTGGAAGAGGCCCTTCAGGTGAACGATGCTTACCAGGATTATAAGATTTTCCGACACGAGGAACATCAGCAAAAGGATCACCATTAGGTAAGCATTCGAAATGTGAACTGAACTCTGCAATAAGAAACAGCTGATGCAATGGTTTTGTTTTTAAACGTTGAGGGCTCTGTCGATTACACGCATATTTTCCCGCGCATTTTGAAATAACACGCTCGGTCGGTAACATTATAATCTGTAAGGTTATACCACCTGGTGGACTGTAAAGCATTGTTTAGATAGACGTTTAAGTATAATGAATTGATTTAGGGAAATTAAGTAAATACTCGTAATATAGCTTTGCTTTTAAGAAAGAAAAGCCATTTAATACATTATTGTTGGCAATTTTAAAAACGTGCGGTTAGGCAATCCATCACGAAAAATTATAATTTGCCGTAATTCATCTTATAACCTGAATTGTCGGCGACTTATGTCATAATACGTTTTGATAGTAAGTGATTTCAAGTAGTTTCATATAAAATAATGTTACATCAATAGGACTTTAGAGGATTTAAAAAACTTAAAGTGATCTTAGGATTTCTCAATAGATTTTTAACGATTTCAACAAATTTGAAGGGATTTAATAAGAATGCAGAAAAATTGAACGATTTTGAAAGAATTTAAAAGATTTTTTTAAGAAACCAAACATGTTTGAAGATTTGCAAAAGATATGATTAAATTTTAAGGCAATTTAGGCGATTTCAAAAAATGTCAAGCGAGTGACTAAACAGTTATTTGAAATGATTTTAATGAATTTGAAGATATTTCAAGGGATCTAATTTTTTCTGAT
The DNA here is from genome assembly GCF_010883055.1 of Belonocnema kinseyi. Taxonomy (NCBI): domain Eukaryota; kingdom Metazoa; phylum Arthropoda; class Insecta; order Hymenoptera; family Cynipidae; genus Belonocnema; species Belonocnema kinseyi. The sequence goes on from NC_046657.1 coordinate 156,169,328, forward strand.
ACTTTAAGAAATTTCAGAAAATTCAAAAAATTCTAATTAAATGTACTCAATTTCGAAAATCTTAAATGATTTCAAAGAAGTCGGAAAAATTAAAAAAAATTTTGAGGAGTTTAAGGATTAAAAAAAAACTTGAAGAATTTCTGAAAATTTAAATTATTTAAAGGAAATACTATAGGGACTTGACGGGGAGTGATTGTATATATATTTAAAAAAATTTGAATAACTTCTGAAAGACTTTAAGGGATTTAAAAAATGCAATGATTTATGGATTTTCAAGAGATGTGGAGGAGTCTAAAAAAATGTAAGAATTTTACAAGATTTTAATTAATTTTATTCAATTTTGGAATTTTAAGAATAATTTCATAGAAGTTGAAGGAAGAAAAAGAAATCGGAGGACTTTAAGGATTTCTAAGAACTCAAGTGATTTTAAGACATTTTTAAGGACTAAGCGGAATCTTAAAGTTTCTTTTCAAATGATTTAAGAAGTGATTTTAAAGAAAGTCAAGCAAGTTATTGAAAAGTTATTAAAAGAGATATAATGAATTTTAGGAGATTTGAAGGCATTTAAAGAAATTCAGTGATTTAAGGATTTTCAAGAGGTTTTAAGAAGCCTAAGAAAATTTAAAGGGTTTTGGACCTTAAAGATATAAATTAATTTTAGGCAATTTGAAAATATTTTTTATTATTTCAAAGAAGTTGAAGGAAGCTAAAAAGAAATCGGAGGACTTTAAGGACTTTCAAGAAATCTTACGAGATTTCTAACAATTCATGTGATTTTAACGAATTACTGGGGAGTTTGCGGAATCTGTAAGTTTCTTTTTAAAGAATTTAAAAATAATTTTAAAATAATTTTAAAAAGTATTTTATCAATGCTTTGCAGTCCACCAAGTGGTGTGGCCTTATAGATTTCGACGTTACCGACCGAGCATGGCGTAATGTTAGACTACTTAATAAAAAAAGGAAGTCACATAAAATTTTTATAAAAAATCGCAAGGATGTTTTTAGTGTTGCAAAGAAGTTTTTGTAGCAATTAGATTTTAACTTTTATGGGTAATATAAACTTTGTGATTTTTTATGGTGTTCGTCGTTTTCAGTTGTCAACCCAGTTGGCACAAAATTTGGCGACGTCTTAACGACATCGTTACGACATCTTTACGACAACTTTACGACATCCTATGTCCATGTCGTTAAGGTTTCTTTACGATATCGTAAATAAGTCGTATGATCTGACGATGCCTTTACGATATCGCAAAGGCACCGAAACGACATGGAAATAGGATGTCGTAAGGTTGTCGTAAAGATGTCGTAACGATGTCGTGAAGACGTCGCCAAATTTTGTGCCCACTGGGAAGTTCGTCAAGTTGATAGTTATGTATTGCTCGATTGAAAATGTGCTATTTAAAAAAATAATAAGTTATGAACAAGCAAGAAACGAAATGTTTACTGCAGTGGTTCTATTAAAAGATAATTCCGTTGCGACGCACAGTGGGGCCAAAAAAACGTCCGTGGACGTCATCTATTTTTAAATTTTCGTTTATTTTTTTCTATGGATAATAGCAAAAATAAACTAAAAAATTTGACTTTTGAAGTATAGCGGTTTTTGAAAAATTCTTTGATTCAATCAAAAATACCTAAAAAGCTGAAATCAATTATCTACGAAAGATTTCCCATAGCAACGCAAATATTAAAAAATTTATCGAGTTTTTTATAAATAAATAAGTAAATAAAAATGGTTTTATGGGGATTGGCGGCGAGTCTTCACTTGGTCCGCACTAAATTTGAACAATTCATAGACCAAAAGATTTTCTTGGTTGAATTAATTATAGTTCCTAAATGATTTGTTATTTTAAAAGCGATTTTTATAAGTAAATATCCATATCAGGTATTTGTTATGGAATAAATAAAGCTTTTTTATGGAATCGATTACATATTACTTGAAAATAACACCCACGTATAATATTTTGCTAGAAGATAAAACTTAATCTTGTTCAAACTACCTTAATTAACAAATGCACTATTTGGATATTTCTGAAAGTACAAACTTGATTTTTTCGATAAAATTAACTGTAAATAACTAAGTACCTAATTCGTAAGAACATTTTGATGACTGCAAAGTACAAGTATTTCACAGGTTAGGATATTATTATGAAATCAAACTTATTTTAAGAAAAACAATTTCTGTCTATTTATGCCAAAGAATTATTGCTAAGTAATTTTACTTATATTCTACAAGAGAAAAAAATTACTTTACAAATGCATTATTCCAGAAAAATTTGTTTACTACATTGTGAATAAAAATAAAAATAGTGGATAGTTATAAAACTATCAAAAAAAGTTAATAAATATGTTAATGATAGTTGATTATAGAAAAAACAAGTTTAAATCTAGAAAAATAGCCAAATAATGCCTTTATTAATTAAGCTCGGTTAAATAATTTTAAAATGTTATTGCCTTATAGAAAAAATCATGGCTAAATAACTGGCTGTTAATTCCCTGAAATAAGCGGTAATTTATTTATTATTGCATAAAATGATAAAAATTTGTTTAAACAATTGTTGTTGACAATAATAAATTGTTTACTGTCATCAAAACTTTACTAAAAATGCAAAATGGAGTTATTTACTGATAATTGCATCGACAAAATCAAGTTAGTACCTCCAAAAATAGCCAAATAGTGCATTTGTTAATTAAGGTAGTTTAATAAATTATTAACTTTCATTTCGTAAACAAATATGATACATATGTTTTGTTGTCAAGTAATATATGACTACTTTCATGGAAAAAACTTGATTGATTTCATTAAAAATACCTGATACGGAGATGCTTAATTTTCAAAACTAAAAAAAAAGATCTAAAATATTCCAGACTCTTTGGTTTTGAGGTTCCAAAGCTATATTTAAATTCTTAATAAATACATTTCAATACAAATATATAAATAATATTTCCAGAATAAATAAATTAATTTTTGTTTAAAATAAACTACTACGATAAAAATAATTTTGAAAGTTCCTTCATTTCGGATAATCCGAACGTTAGACTCCAAAAAATTAACGACCCAGAATTAGCTATGCATATAGATTTGAAAATTCGACCATGCATAATAAATGAAATAATAGACGTAGCCAAAAACTAAAAACACCGCCAGAATCGTCTCAGGCACATCTCTAGGTGTTTTTCTTCACTTTTTTCAAAAATTCATTTTTAAACAATTACGTTGTTAATTAACATATATGCTTCATTATGCAAAAAACCAAAAGTCCTAAAGAAAAAGTGAAGATAGTTCTGGATTCTTCTCGGCAATATCGCCAGGTGTTTTTTTCATTTTCAAAAAAAAATCAGTTATTTAAACAATTATATTGTTTATGATCTTTAAAAATTTATTTAACAATTTCGGTAAACAATTCGGAGTTTTTGAGTGAAAAATAGCATTCCTTGAAGTATCATGAATAAAGAAAAATTGTTAACAATGCAAAAAAGTTAGTTTAAACATTGTTTTTGCCCCCTCTACGCACACAGCTTTACGATATCGCATGTCGCATATGGATTTGATTATTTATCCTTTCATTATAAAAAAATCCATAAGTCCTGAAGAAAAAGTGAAGATAGTTCTGCATTCTTCACGGCAATATCTGCAGGTTTTTTTCATTTTAAAAAAAAATTAATTATTCAAACAATTATTAGCAATTAGTTTAAACTAACTTTTTTGCATTGTTTAAAATTTTTTTCATCCGTGATACTTCAAGGTATGTTATTTTTCACTCAACAACTCTGAATTGTTTACCACAACTGTTAAATCAATTTTGAAAGATTATAAACATTGTAATGGTTCGAATAATTAATTTTTTAATTGAAAAAAAAACCTAGAGATATTGCAGAGGAAAATCCAGAACTATCTTCACTTTTTCTTTAGGACTTTTGGTTTTTTTATAATGAAGGATGTATGTTAATTAACAACGTAATTGTTTAAAAAATGACTTTTTGAAAAAAACTGAAAAAAAATACCTAGAGATATGGCTCAGACGATTCCGGCGATGTTTTTAGTTTTTGGTTACGTCCATTATTTCATTTTTTATTCAAAGTCGAATTTCCAAATCTATGTGCATAGCTAACTTCTGGGTCGTAAAAATTATTATTTTGGTTTTACTTTAATCTGAAATAAAATAAATTTATTTATTCAAGAGATAACATGTTAATATTCCTGATGCAATATATGTTTTAAGAATGTAAACATAGCTCAAAAATCTCAAAAATAAAATTACCGAATTTATTGTAGATTCCTTTTTCTTAATTTTTATAGTCAAGCATTTATACGTCGCAAAAGATTGAGCTTCTAATTGAACCAGGGCATCCTAACAAAATACAAAGTAAGGTTATGTTACCCATTTTTCTCACTAACCTGTTAAATCAAAATCTATTTGACACAAAAATTTCCACGGCACTTTAAAAACATCGCCAAGAATTTTTGTCAACATTTCATGTCAGTAATACGGTTGCGGAATCTGATATTAAAACGAATATTGATTAATTAAAATATTGATTGATTAAAGAAATTAATTTTTTTTTGCCTATTTTATATTCATTATTTTCATTTCATCCAATTGTTCTGTCCATTTTAGTTAGCTCACGTCAAGAGGATTTAAATATGGATCCAATTTCAATCACAAGTATTTTTTGTCCCTTTTTAGCGAATTCCAGTATTTCCATCAAACTTTGTTTATGCTCAAGGAACTTTGGAACTGTATGTTATGTTATTTTTTCTTGCAAGATTTTAAGACTCACTGGCTATGAAAAAGAAGCTTTACTTAAGGGCATGTGATACTTACAAAATTATCGATTTTACCAGTTTTAGGTTCCCCGGCTTTTTTTCTAGAATAATAAATATTTTATGTTAAAAATTTGGGAAATGATAGTGAGCATGCTAACGGCCGTCCCCACATACTTTTTTTGTGTTTTTTTATAAAAAAATTTTTGATATTGCTAACAACGTGAGTGTATATTTCGAGGTTATGTGTGTTACAATTCACCCGAGCGTTACTTAATTCCCAAACTACACAGTCGTTTTAGCCGAAAACTTTAGACTTACAAATAAACATAGTAACTAATCTTCCAGAACTAACCTTGTTTGTAGGCAATCAGAAAAGTTTATTTCATAAATAATTTTTTCCAGATTATCAGAAAGGAAAAGATGAAAAACGACGTAACCTCAAAATAATGCATATGTATAAAATTTTTATTTAGCACAATACATTTCTTTGTTATTATCCCTCAAAAAAGAGTCCGGGGACGTCCGTTATGATATTTTATAGCATCTCTGAATTCAGTTTTTAAAAATTTTCATTTTTGTGGAAAAAAGCCAGGGAAACTGTAAGTATCACATTCCCTTAAGTTCCACATAATTCACATTTCACAAATTGCCAAAATTAGGTTTAAATTCAGTATAATTTCCCGAAGGTCGATAACTTTTGCTTTGGCCTGTAGTCACATATTTTACGTATTTTTTAATGCTAAATATGAATATGTCCAAAAAATTAAGCTTTTTAGGGCCGATTCCACCAACTGCGAATAAACTTTAATCGTCGATTAACTTAGTTTAATCAGGAGATTGCGTTCCACGAACTTTTAAAATATGATTAAAGAATTCTAATCGTCGATTAACTAAACCGGTCATTTTTGGCTGGTTAGCGAGTTGATCAGCGATTAACGGGAGTCAACATAACCTCAAAGTTAAAGTTCGAGTATGGTGTGAAGTATTGATCGAAATTATAACGATATCTTGTACTCACACAAATTATATTCAATTTCAATCGATAAGTAATTCCAGTCCATTTATTTGGATATTTTTTGCGCGCGAATAAAAGTTTGAAATCATCTAATCAGAATCAACATCACAACAGAAACACGCAGAAACTGGACTTATTCCGAACAGAGCATGCGGTTAGATAACCAGAGGTTGAAAATTCATGGTGGAACGCGCCACAAATTAATCTTGATTAAAAAGCTGATTAAAAAATAGTCATGATTAGCTAAGCATGGATTTAATTACAGTTGGTGGAATCGGCCCTTGGTGTCGAAAACTTCGATATTCTTCTATTTGTTTTTTAAATACACTGAAGTATATCGGAGTGCCTTGGAATTTAAAACGATTCCGACTAGAGTCATTGACGACTGCTAAGCAATTTGAACTCCTTTCCTACCGTTTAGGGTGGGGGTGCATTATTGAGAGGGGGTTTTATGGAAAAGTCGAAAAAGGGGTGGGGTTTCTTCTAATTTCGAAATAGTCTCGATTGAGCGGCATTGACGATTTAGTAAACTTTCAGCCCATTTCAAATAGTTTTAGTGGGAGAGATAGGGTTGGGAGGGGGGATATTGGAAACGTTGGAAATAAACTTGGAACTGCTCAATTTCTACGTTATTCTGACATCGGACAATTCTGCATCTACCCAGACAGCCAATAGCGCGCATTACGCAACGCGCGTGCGTGACACGTGCGTCACACCTTGTGTAGGTTTTCACGCACGGCGTGCGTGCAGGGGATGACGCAGCTGCATCCTCATATCTAGCACACGTGCCTCACACATGACGCGTGTCAGTGCAGGTATGTCGCGTGGACTTTCATAATTTTCAGAGTGTGTAAAAATAATATTCAAAATAAAATTTTTAAATGAAGAGAAAGTAATTTATTATGAAAGTATTTTTTATGCTAGGAACAAGTTCATGAGGAATCATTTTTCACAACTTCACAAACTTATGGATTTGACACATTCGAAATTAGCATGTTTGTGTTGACAATAATAAATTATTATTTTGTAAACTTGTTGAAAACGATACTGAACGTGAAAACGGAAATTAATAGCCTATTTCTGGTAAAAATAATTGAAAAAATTATAAAACCGGTAATACAGAAATTATTTTTTAATTAGTTAGACTAGACATAGCTTATTCACGTCTTTTTTTATATTTGTAACCGTTTCTTAAATTTCCAGGGAACAATATTTATTATTATGGACAGACCAATAATTTCATTCTTATATTAAAATGAACTTCAAATTTAAATTTCAAAAGTAAAAAATTATAGCTTTAAAACAAGCAAAAATTGCACACTAAAATTCTACAACCATATGCTTTTCATAACTCTGACTAATTTCCTCATTCATTCATACGATAAAAGCGAGAAAGTTTTCATTTTTGTAAATAAACATTTTGAAGATTTTACTTTAGTTTCATTTTAAATTATATTAATCATTGATCTTTTTTATAATTTAATTCTCTGATAACATTTTGTGTTATTATTGCAAAAAATGTCAAATAATATGAAATCATAATTTTTAATTATTTCAATTTCATTTTTAATTAAGTGATATATCAGCATTTATCATTAGTTATTAGTGTCATTTATTATGAATTAAACTTGAAGTTCATTAATGAATAATAATAAATTATTGCACGTTTTGCAAATTACATACATTATTATTACATTCATACATATCGTAAGTATTTAAAAAGTAATTATTTCTAATTATTGTTATTTATTATTTATAAATTATAATAATTAAATTTAAAGTCAATTGATAATTTTTAATAATAAATTAATGCACACTTTACAAATCACATTATATTTTTTGCAAAACTTTACTCGGGGCAACCCGGTTTTTTATCATAGCCACGGACTAAGTCAAGTGATTGATACGATGAGGGTGTTATAAGTTAATTTAATACGAAGTTTGGAATCTCTTGCGATGATGTTGTATTTACAAAATTACGAGCATGATGTAGTTTGGAGTTCGTCTTTTACCACTGTAATACTTAAAAAGCAGCCGCGAGCGTATCTTCCATAAATAACATCTCTCAGAACGTGAGACGCATGTGCGCCGCATGTATGCGGCACATCATGCCCATCACGAAGTGCAGCGCATATGACACGCACGTTTGCTATCGGGTTACCTAATGTAAACTTTTCTTTAATTAAATTTTTTAACACAGGCGTTTAAGATCCTCTCAAGATAAATTTAGATTAAATTTATATTTAATCGCAAATACAGATTCAGTCACTTAAATTCTGATCTGCATATAGATGAACCCTTCGTTTAGCGCATGTTCCGATAACCTTCGGTTTGGCACATGTGGTTTGGTCAAACTCTTATAGATTTCCACAAAAATCTACGGAAACACGAAAATGTTTACGTCTAAAAAAAAGATCCTAACGGAGTGAAGATGGAGTAGGATCCTTTTTTCCAGAAATAATTTGAATTTGAAAAATATTATTTTCCATCTAGTCTTATTAAGACATTAAGCATTTTCTGTTATTAAATATTCTTAACTTGATCGATATTGTGTAGATTTTCTGTCTTCAGAAATTCAGGGTTGATCTACTGTCGGTAAGGTAACATTCATTCACTGATGATATAACAGATTCATTTAAAATAAAAGGACTTTTTTAAAAATTATAATTATTAGAGAAATAATTTTTTATCGTCATGCTGAAATACATTTTTCAACTAAAAGAAGGACGTAAGTGCTAAAAGAAGGTAATTACAAAATCCTTTTTTATTATTGCTAATTGGAAAAAATACTACAGAACTTTTAATTTTAAATCCAAACACCTTTTCCCATAAATAATTTCGTGCTAGTATTCACCTCGTACTGGTTCACCCTGCATACTTCGAAAACCTATTTTAGTATTAATGCAATTCTATAATTTCCATTGCATCAAAGTTGATTGTTTGCCGCAATGAATTATGATTGATCAACCGAAGCCTCCTTTTATCTGAAATTACAATGCTATAAAAACAGACTATGGAATAATATTCTATTATTCCTAGAAATTGAACTCTCGATTACAAATACATCATTCAGCAGCAAAAGCAGACTATATTATTCAATGTGCATCGCACGCAAAAAGATTGCAACTGATATGTCAAACATCTATTAAGCGTATTGCATTCACAAAATATAGAGACTGTATGTCTAAATCGACTATTGTGATGAAATAAATAACTGCAAAAATATTATTATATTTATTATTATTTATTATATATTTTAAATAATAATCTACTATTCATTTATTCTTTCAATGTTGAAGGAGCTTCACTCAGGAGCTATGTTCCGCCCGCTATTCCAGCCGTGTTCAAAATTGTCGGGGAACTAGTCGGGGCCAGAATGGACAGCCCTGGCCGCTAATGTGGCTCTCTCAGGACGGTCTAGTATGGCGCTGAGTATAAGTAACACATCTTCTCATGGTTAAAGGGCAGAATAGTCGAGCTAATCTGGCGCTGGTAAGTGGATATTAGAAACATCTACAGTGAAACACTTTAATAGCCCTCTCTTCTATAGCCCTTCCTAGAATTCCCGCCACGTTATAGGTAGGTGTAACAGGAGCTGCACGGCGTCTGCGTTTGTCACCCAGGCAAGCACTCAAGCGTGAACGTATTTAATTGTAGAAAATCAAAAGCTGCTCTGTACTTCACACATTAGAACCTAGGTCAGAGCACATTAACAATAACGAAATTTGTGACGCATGGTTCAAAATTTCATAATTTATTTTGTCCAATGTGAACTAAATTAGATAATCTAAGTATTTCTGGTTAAAAGTTGAGTCCATTTAATTCAAAAGTCTACGATTATATTTTTGGTACGAAATTTATCTCGATCTGTTAAAAAATCTACTATATTGTTTAAAATTTCTATTCTTTATTGTAGAAAAATACTAATATTATTGGCTGAAAATTCAACTACTTCATTAAATATTAAATTCTTTTGCTGAAAAATAATTTTTTTGTTTTTGAAGATTTATCATTTTAGTTAAAAATGCAATCGTATTTTGAAAAATGCATCTTCTTTAATTGTAAATTAATCTTTTAATAAAAAGTTTATCTTTACAGTTAAAATTCAACTAATTGGTTAAATGTTTAACTCTTCTTTCCAAAATGTATTAATTTTGTTCCTGCATATTAATCATTTTAGTTGGAAATTAATCTTTCTGCATAAGCATTCAACTAATTCGCTGAAATTTCAACTACTTTTTCAACATTTTGTTGTTGTTCAAGATTCATAATTTTAGTTGAAAATTTGCCTTTTTATTTGTAAATTGAAATTTTCATCAAAAATTTGTAAATGAAGAAGTTTGGCTGCTCGATTCCCAATTGAGTGAAGAAGGTGTAGGATCTTTTTTTCAAGAATTAATTGTAATTTAATTAAAAATTATATTTTTTTGTAAAAAATGAAAGTATTGGTTAAAAATTGAACTACTTTCCAATGCATTTATTTTTTATTGTTGAAGATTCATAATTTTAGTTTTTTTATAATTGATAATTATATAATTTGGTAGGAAACGCACGTATTTTATTAAAAATTAGACTTTTTCTGTAGGAAATTATTGTATTAGTTAAAAATTCACCTTTTTTGTTAAAATTAACTATGTAATTAAATACTATATTTTTTGTAATAAATGAATCTAGTTAGTTAAAATTTAAACTACTTTGTGAAAAATCTATTATTTTGTTCAAAATGTACAATTTTATTGGAAATTTTTAGAAGTCGCTCGTAAATTAATATTTTTATTAAAAATTCAAATTTTCGGGTTGTAATTTACAATTGCTTTGTAGAAAATTTCTTTTTTTTTGGCTAAGGATTTTAAAATTTTAAAAGAAAATTCATTTATTTCGTTATGTAACGCCTGACTTGAAATAGCGTGTACTACTGAAAAAAGATTGTTTTTCCGATCTCTGGAATAGCTTCATGGGAAAGCACCCGACCGGCAATCTGAAAT
>NC_046657.1:156180192-156183408 GCF_010883055.1 Belonocnema kinseyi
GTCCTCTCTACCTCTCCTTTTCTGGCGCACGGGCTGATACCGGGGATCTCAACCAGCACCTCGAGACGCGGTGCTCGGATAATCGCGAGTAAAATAATACAAAAAAAATAATAAATCAATAAATAAGCAATCATTCAGCTGACATGATCCCCCCCCTCTCTTGGTTGGCACATTAGATTTAGATCGTAAGGTTAAATGGCCTCACTATCTATTATAGTAAGGTAAAGAATAGATCTTAATTAGAGTTTAAATAAAATAAAAACGGGAAGGAATGTTGGAATACAAAATTTAAAATAAATAGGATAAAAGGAGGTCCTTAGGAACTAGTCCGGACAATATAAATAATTAATTAACATTTTTAAATAAACAATTTAGAGTAAAGTTCCAACTTCCGTTCCATTTATCGTAGCTTCATGATTCTTTCGGAATCATGAAGCTACGATCGAGTGTAAATAGTAGTTTTAATCATAAAAATTTCATATAATTCCTTGTATTTTTAATTTCAAGTTAAAGATTGTTAATTTTTAAGAATTTTCCGGTCGAGGCTTGGAGACCGAGGTAGTGCGTGCGAGGCAGCGCTCCCCCACCGCTTGGTTGCGACTCCGTTGTCGGTCTCGCAGCCAATCGGCGGGCACGCTGCCGCTCCCACTGCTCTCGGCCAGCTTCACTCGCGTCTACCGGGAGACTGCGTAGCTAGTAAGTGACAGTTCTCTTCGAGACTTGTAGGAAGGCAGATCCGCTCTGTCTTCGCCTCCATCCAAAGAAGAAAATAAATCTCGACTCTAATAACCGACGAAGATTCATTTCATCACCAGCTATTCGGATCCCCCTCCCGCGTTTTACGTTGTGTTCCCCAGTGTCTTGTTGTTCGGCCGTGAGTGTCGCGATTCGGGCCATCGATCGGGCGACGGGTGGCGAGAGAACGCTTCGCGAGTGGACAAGTGTCAATAATCAGTGGTTAGGTTAGCTAGGTGGAAATAGACATCGGGTGCCGGGGCTTATCCCTGTCGTGCCCGTCTATTTTCCAGTGGGTAGGCGGGTTCGCCGGTGCCGGGAGGAAACTTCCGTAGTGCCGAGCTCCCTATTTAGGACTGTGAGTGAGGGTCGCGGTGCTGGAGGGAGACCTCTGTCGTGCCAGCTCCGACTCACCGTCAGCTTAGGTGCCGCGTGTGAGGGGTTTCGCTTACGTCACAGATCGGGCACCCCTTATGACCGGAGTAAGTCAGGGCTCCCGCCCCAATCGTCGTACGCGTCAACGTCGGGCGCGTCGCGCCGCCGCCGCCCAGGAAGTGCTGCCAGCGGGGATAGCCGCACTCCCGCCCGCCAACGAGTACGTGCCTTGGCCGCATCCCGCGAACGTGCCAGCTTACTCACCGGACGAATCTCACCCACACATTCCAGGGTGGGTAAATCTGGTGGGCATTCGTCGAGGTATCGACGGGACCCGCGACCCCCGCGTACGCCGTCCGTTCCGCGGCAGGAATCTGTCTCTCCCATTACCCGCTTTCGCCGCTCAGCCACGGTATACCTTCCCTCCGGCCAACGTCGTGTCGGGTGACACCGTGGGGTCGGGCCAGCCGCGGGTAATAAACTGCTTGGACTCGCCACCTCGACCGCGAGCATTGGAAGTAGCTCCTTTGGCGCCTCTACCTCCACCGGCGGACTTCATAACGCTCCGGTTGGTACCCCGCGAGGCACCGAGCGCGGACGACGCCGGTCCATTATCGCCAACCGTACCAGAGGCCGACACTACCGCGAGGGTCGATTCTTCCGACCTGTCGCGTGACGAGCCTTTGCCTGGCACTCCCACCCCGAATATACTCGTAGGGACCCCGGGGTCGGACACCCTCTTCCTCGCGGCGTCAGAGACGCCCGAAACCTTTTCCCCTTATTTAGTTGAGCCTTATTTGAGCCTCAACTTATTTAGTTGAGTCTTTCCCCCCCCCCCCACGCACTGTACTCCTACCCCTCCTCCACAAGTCTAACCTTCCCCAGGAACAGACACCGGGGTAGAAGACATTTCGTAGACCATTTTTTTTATATTTAAAAATTCTGTGTACTGCTGTTTGTAGTACTCAAGATGCAAAACAATTTATTTCCATGAATTTTCTGTATAAAATGGAATTTATAAGAGTTACAGCATTTATATCTTTAAAAAATCAATTAAAAATCAAAATATTAAGACAAAACAAGCACATGGAAAAAAGTCAAGAGAAGGAAAACCTAGATTTTTGTAAGCCCTGCAATATGATCATTACAACTTTCTGGATTTTTTAAAAATCCAAACTTTTATTGTACATAAAATACTACAAATTAAAAAATCCACTTTGTAGTCAAACTTTATGATACCAAAAATGGCATTTAATTTTGTTAATATTTTCTTCTTGATAGGACGCATAGTTTTTTTTATTCGTGAAAAATAACATTGAAAAAAATTTAATTTTTGGAAAAACGACCAAATTTACGAAAAACATGATCTAACAAAAATTGTTGACCCAAAAAACAGATACGAATTTGTTATGATTTATTACATACTCATCATTTATGATCAAAAAAGCGTTGGAATTTTCAAAATTCGAAACCACAAAAATTAAATTTTGAACTAAACGCGATATTTTTCATTAAGTTATATTATATATTAAAATTCTACCAAATAGTTGAATTCTCAAATTATAACGGATAAATTTTAAACCAAAAATAAATAGTTATATTTATAGACAAAAAAATTAATTTGCACAAAAAAAAAGACTTGAACGATTTAGTTAAATTTTCATTCAAAGTAGTAATTCTCATAAATAAAATGAATTTTGAACATATAATTCAAATTTCAACAAACTATTTAAAGTTTTTACTGAAGAAGATAAATTTTGAACTAAATATTTAATTTTAACAAAAAACCTGAATCTGCACCAAATATAATAATTTCGTACAGATAAAAAAGAGGTTTTAACGAAATAAATGAAGTTTCTTTAAAAATTTTAAAATCCTTAGCCAAAAAAAAAGAAATTTTCTACAAAGCAATTGTAAATTACAACCCGAAAATTTGAATTTTTAATAAAAATTTTAATTTACGAGCGACTTTTAAAAATTTCCAATAAAATTATACATTTTGAACCAGCAACTAATTAAATGGTTGTTCCAACTAAAACAATAGCAGTACCATATTTTACAAACTAAATAGTTAGCCCAACTTACCTGTTTTTTTTAGTGTATGGC
>NC_046657.1:156183508-156184697 GCF_010883055.1 Belonocnema kinseyi
CAGCAACTAATTAAATGGTTGTTCCAACTAAAACAATAGCAGTACCATATTTTACAAACTAAATAGTTAGCCCAACTTACCTGTTTTTTTTAGTGTATGGCTACACAAAATATTTTTCTTTATCAGACACGATTTAGAGAATTCTGCATGAATCAGATTTCAGCAGACCATTATTTTTTCTAATTAAAAAAATGAATATGGTCATTCTGTTACTAACTACATGACTTTTCTTCAATCTAGAAGTGAGGTAACACTAATTTTTTATTGTTCCTAATTGGCAATTGCGCAAATAGATTTCTTTCTTTCCTAATCCTTCCAATTTTAATTTCACTAGATAAGACAAACAACTTTCTATTATCCACTTGCCTTAAACTAAAAATTGAAAATAAAAGAAAACTAAGTTATATAAATACATTAAATTTTTAATATTCACAGATATAACTTATGTTAAGCTGATATAAAAAGTGATTTCTATTTGATTACAGTAGAACCTCGATTTTCCGAGGCCGCTTTATCCGAGTTAGCGATTATCCGAGGTATAACGTAAATAGTTGACCCGTCTTAGCATGGCTTGTATAAGTGAGGTTCTACTGTACTTATATATTTAAAAAATACCCATGTATCAATTAATAGAATAAGGCCAGTTGAGGATATGATAAATGTAAAAAATAGAAGGGTCTAATAAGAATGCGATTGTTAACATTCTCAATTTTTCGAACATACAGATGATAAATATTGTGAAACTTGTGGATAGGTTAATTTACCTTTATCAACATTTGGCGTTCACAAGCTACTGTGCAAAATTCAATATAATATAAAATCACGCATAATATCAACATGGCTCTATCTTTTATTGAAATGCCATTTTTTAATTACTGATCTTTTATCGACGTAATTACTGGCAGGGCGATTGCCAAAAAGTGACAACTTAAGAGAAGGACTTTTTCAAAACACAACATTTTCCAAGCCAAGGCAGATTTTTTAACAACTGTGGCCCTAGACACTATGAAATTAAGAAATTAGCGTATCCAAATTAATTTTTTTTTAACGATCTACTTTCGTCACTCTACTAGGAATCGAATCTCAAAATTTCAGATTGCCGGTCGGGTGCTTTCCCATGAAGCTATTCCAGAGATCGGAAAAACAATCTTTTTTCAGTAGTACACGCTATTTCAAGTCAGGCGTTACA
>NC_046657.1:156184797-156188900 GCF_010883055.1 Belonocnema kinseyi
ATTTCAGATTGCCGGTCGGGTGCTTTCCCATGAAGCTATTCCAGAGATCGGAAAAACAATCTTTTTTCAGTAGTACACGCTATTTCAAGTCAGGCGTTACATTTATGATACGACTGATTTAAAGGTGTCTATATCATCGTCAGCGATAGTTACCATCCATCAGTTTAGATATATTTTTCTCCACTGGTAACCGTACGACAGAACTTTCGATTGTCAGTAGGGTGTTTTCGCATTAAGCTATTAGAGAAATCAAAATAAGAACTTTAATTGAAGAAAATAACGCTTACTTTCAGCACGGTGTTAATAGTACAAGTAATTCGACCATTGCTGGATCAATTAGGTCCCTAAACCCTTCTAAACTTAAGGGCTCCGATCCCGGATGGAAAAAATGATTATCTTATATTTTTACTTCTTACTATTTCATAACTAAAAAGGTCAAGAGTCCCAGGAAATATCGCAACTTTCTAACATTTATCTAACAGAAAATAGGTTCAAACAATAATAAATTATCTTCAGAACTATTTTTATTAACTTTAAGTAATTATTACCTCAATAAGTTTAAAGCGGACAAAAAGCTAAATTTTTTTAGAAAAAACACCGCGACAATCTGGCCTTAATATAGATAAAGATTAAAACGAAGATTCTAATTTCATGATTTTATTTAAATAGACAACACGAAACTTTGAATGAAAAATTTTTCCCCCAGGACTTTTAATTCATTTGTAACATGCACCAGACAAGCATCACGTTTGCCGCCCTGGAGGAAATTATTTTAACAAACACAAGAAAGACTGATATTTCTCGAATAACGCCATTTTTTTAAACCCTTTTTTTAAAATGTCCCAGATCATAATTCTAGCAGAGTGGCGTAGATTCCTGTAAATCTCACTAAAAGAACGCTTGAGAGGTCAAGTAAATGAAACAGCACACTGATGTTAAATGATAAAAAACATAATTGAAGTTTAATAATTGACTAAATTGACATACAAACAAGAAGGAGTTATTAACACTTTCACAACTTTTTCAGCAGAATATAACGGAAAAGAGGTTATATTCTACTTCCGCCCTGGAGCGTTAAACAAACTGAGTTCCCGGCGTCCATGGACGCCATTAGGAAAAATTCCAAAATTCAACGCTTTTAACAAAAAGAGTTACAAAATGATAAAATAATATAGCCGCCCAGCTTACAACCAGACTAGTCCAGTAAAGCAGGAACAAAACAGGAGTTTGTCGATATCGGAAAGTATTCAAAAAGCGCACAATAAGGCACAAACACCCAGACAATTTTCTTTTGTTACAACAACAGACGACTTCTTCACATAAGGCTCGAACGAAAAACAGACCACGAGTTCGCTGGTGTCCCCAAAACGCAGGCCGCTCAGTCTCTCCCCTCCTGCGCAGGTGGATGAGATGTGTCTTCTGCGTTGTCGCAGTGTCATGGCGTATGGAGGGAGATTTCGGGACCCTACTGCCCAAGAGATGGTGATAGTGGTGCTGCGACGAATCCTCAACGATGAAACTTGAATCACCCCAGGTACAGGATTTGAAATACGGGAATCTCATCCACATTCAACCCCCGATAAACAACCTACGGTTGCGCCTGCACCTGGGCGACTTCAACCCGCCTTGCTGCCTGGTTGTTCGTAACGCTGGTCCTCGATAAAAAAAATGATGCTCCAGGGAAGCACAACTCTTTCCTCCATCCCCCTCTCGTACTCGAAACTCGGTGAATTTCATAAAAAAATAAAACAAAAATCCCAAAATAATTAACAAGAGTGACTTACTCCTTCTTCCTATGAAAAGCCCATGAGAGTTTGTTTTACAAAAAATATAAATATAAAATATTTCAAAAAGAAAATAAAGAAAACATTAAAAGAAATAAGATAAGTTGGCCCTCGTTCGAGCCTCAATAATCCATTTTTTAATGGATGTTTTCTCTGAGAGGGGAAGAGCTGTTTACAAATAAATAAAGCAGAGAACATATACAAAGTCATTTGCAGGTGAAACCTGAAACATTACAGGATATTCATAAAAAATAGTAATTTGTTTAAGCAATAACTTTGCCTATATTTAATCAAGTAACAACTCACTCTAAGTGAAAAATAGACGAATAATTGAAAAATTAGGAAAAACTGCAATTTTTCACAATTGAGGAAAGAAAATATTATCAACAGTAATAATAAATGCTTGATTTACAATTATTTTTGTTAACATAAATGAACTATTACTCCACTCTGATTGGAAAGGAGTCAAAAAGCTAGATATAATAAGAGTTTTTTTAAACAATTATTTTTGCTATATCCAAATATCATTTTTTTAAAGAATTTATTTTTGTATGGATTGGAAAAAATTTTCGGGCGATATGATTGAAAATTTAAGAAAGAATAATAGGTGCGATTTTAAAACTGCATTTTACTTTGCGCATAAAAATATTGTAACAATTCTCTTGTGAAGTTTAAAGTATTTATCAGGAAGTATCCAGGGAGTGGAACTATGACCTCCCCCCCCCCGAGATTAAGCACTGGTAAAGTTGTTAACTAAAATTTTTAAAATGTGTTTAAAAGCTCCCCCTCTCTCCAAGAGTTGTTTTTGGATCGGCTACTGTATTTATTGGATAATAATTTTGGATAATAGAATTTATATATTATACTGTGAAAAAACACATTGTTCGACAAAAATATTTTTCTGAAAAAAAAAACATTATTGTTCTATTTATTGTGATTTTCACAAGATCATAAATTTGAATGGCCTTATTTTGAAACAAACATTAACTAAAAGCCAATTTTCATTCATTTATAGATGAATTATCTACTATTTAAAAATCTTATCTAAAAGTTAGGTTAGATTTCGTATGTAAATTCCAATCTCTATCAATCGTATTTTTTGCATAATCTGGATAAAATTTGTCGCTCCATACCTTAATTAAATTTTACTTAAGCTTACAATGCATTGAAATTTACTTGAAATATTGAAATATTTGTTTTTATTTAACCTTTTTGACAAAAATGTGTTTTTTCACTGTATAAGATGGAAATTTTGATCTAAAACTATTTGTTTTTGCTGAAGATTTGCTTTTAGCATTCAGTAATTTTTTATAATCTACATAACAATTGTAAGAACACTTTTATGCAAAAATTAAAATACATCTTAAAAACTGAACCTACATTTTCGAGTTCTAATTTTCAGCACCAGATGGCGAAATCTTGACCAGCCTTCCCAATTGTAAAAAATAAATCTAAATTCTGAAATTAGTCTTGAAATGGCAAGACGTGAGATTTCAATAGCATGCAAAAATATAAAAAAATATCAATAGAAATAGTTTTTGAGTAATCATGTAAAACTTAACTTTCAAAAGAGTTAAAAGACAATTAAAGCGGTTACTGCCACTTACATCATTCACTGTCCGTCTGTCTGTGGCAGTAAATTGGCCGATGTTTTCTCATAGCAGGACCGTTGCTGAAAATAATTAATTCGATTAGTTTAAATATTTGAGCCGTAAAAGGAACCTAATTGCTTGAAAACAATTATTGAGAATTGTATACAATAATTTAAAAAATGTTATAAAATTGTAAAACGTGAAAACTATATAATTTTAATAAACAGACGCGATGCAGTGTTGCAGAAAATTAATAATTCAGATACTCGCAATATTTCCTAATTTAATAGTAGAAATAAAATAATGTACTGATTCAAATAAATAAAGCTGTGGACATTATAAAATACTTTTAAAAGTTTATCAAAATGGAAAGCATGAAACGTAGAAATATTTAATAAAATAAAACGATGGTGCAGCACTTTCAACTTTATTGAAACCATAAGACGAGCTTATTATGAAACGTTAAATGTGACATAGCTTGTCTTCAATTTAAAAGCATTGCCTTGCGATTGTTTGAACGAAATGTAGGAAGATAAGCCTTTTTTAAATTACAATTATAAAATTCTGTTTTCGATTACAAATTTTGTTTACATTTACAAAATTTTTAGTCTTGCATAGAAAGTTGCAATTATGCAAGGGAGTGTTTTTGTAATAAATATATAGCTTCGAATGTATCGAATAAACATGGCTTGTCGAACGACAAAATTTTACGAGAGTAAAATTTAAT
>NC_046657.1:156189000-156219940 GCF_010883055.1 Belonocnema kinseyi
GCCATACACTAAAAAAAACAGGTAAGTTGGGCTAACTATTTAGTTTGTAAAATATGGTACTGCTATTGTTTTAGTTGGAACAACCATTTAATTAGTTGCTGGATCTAACTGAATAGTCGGTGCAACTAATAGAATTATTGTGTTAACTAATAAAATAACCATTTTAACTAATAAAATAGCAGTACCATATCTTACCAACTAAATAGTTGGCTCAACTAACTATTCTTGCCATTGGCAGTAGCTTCTTTTTACTATCTAGCAGGACAATCCGAAACACGTAATAAGACCAGTGAACTTTCTCTCCAAGAGCCAAACGTGTCATTTAAGCACGATCTCTAATTTTACAATCCCCAAAAGCAACCCTCAAATGAATGGCTATCCATTTTTATTACTCTTTTTATGAAGCATTACAAAAAATAGTTCTGATTTCAAAATATCCAAAAAGGTTCATGCCAGGGACATCTGAATATGCCAAATAAAGTACTACACAAAATTTCTCCGCTGAGCCGGGACATTCTCATCGTTGGCCGTTTTGAGCGCGCCTAGCACGTGCAATTGTTAGCTCTCCCGCTTCGCGCACCATAATGTATTTACCTCGCGCTATGCGTCCGGTCTTTGTATTCTCCCTACAAGCATTGGCAAATTCAATATGGTGATTTTGAATTCTCATTCGTTAAAACTCTTTCAGCTCTAATGAACTCATTCTCATCGCAGTCTCATAGCATTCTCATTCGCACTCGATTTTGTACATAATATGATCTTTTCTACATTATGTTCTACACTATTATATTGAATGTATCTGACATTCATTTATGTGCCAGCAGCTGGTACTGCTTTTTCAGATATTGCAAAATAATGTGAAAATTTTATTTGTCATGATTACTTTAATATTTTCTTATAGTTTAACTAACTTTTCTTCACAGGTATGCTATCAAATCTATCATTCCAAAAAACATATATTATTACATTTCATAAAACACGTTGTTATTGAAATATACGTATTTTCATTATGTTGTTTTTATAATTGAAAATTGTTGTTTAAAAAATGCATAACCTATAGTCAAACAATTTTGTTATTAAATATTTAATGAAAAAATTTATGATTAAATTTTTCTGTAGCTTTTGTCCTTCAAAAAATTCTATTTTCATTTTCAATATGTTTTTCTAACAAGAGTTTGTATAAAGTTTGTAGATACAAACTTCTGTCTATTAATTTTTACATTCTTATCAAGAGAAGGTATTAGATTTGTGTAAAATTGAACCCTCCCCGTTTCTAACAAATGCCCACGTTTTGAGAGAGCCTGAATCCGAAAAAAGGGTTTTTACGAATGTGTCTGTCTGTTTGTCTGTGTCTATCTCTACCGGTGTGTCTGTAGAATTTAAGTTTGTTAGCACGATAACTTTCGAAAGAATTGACAAATTATATTGACCTTTGCTATACTCTTTTAGTGTCCTAAAATAAAAGTCATCTTCGTTAGCCAGCTATTTTGGGAGAAATTTCAAAAATAATAAATTCAGCAACATTCATGATGAGTTGACACATATTATGATTTTTAAAAACAAATTTAACAAATAAATGCATTATTCGGGCATCTATGGACGGAAAATTTCGTTTTTTTCGATTTCAGTCGTTTTAATTGGGAAGTTCATGATGATTTCAGCAAAATTCATAATTGTTTGATGAATCGTATATTTTTTTAAAAAGAAATTTAATAAACAAATGCATTATTCGAGCATCTGTCGATGAAAATTTTTTTTTTTTTGATATCCTAATTAAAACTTTTGACACAGAAAAAAACGAATATTTCAGTAGACAAATGCCTGATTAATGCATTTGTTTATCATATTGGTTTAAAAGATCATAAGGTTAATAAACAAATTATGAATTTTGCTGCAAATATCAGAAAGTTCTGAATTTTAAAAAATGTACATCGAAAAAAAATAATTTTTTTGTCGAAAAATGCCTGATTACTGCATTTGTTCATTTTCTTGCAATAAAACTAGAAAAAACGTATAATTATTGAAAATCACAACAAACGTTTTTTTAAGAAATAATTTTTTTATACAAAATTTTGTTGCTTAATAATATATAAAATATTGGAACATCTTCAGCTAATATTAGTTTATGAAACTAAGGCGATTTCAGCACTTTTCCTGTTCTTGACGAGCACTGTGAACGTCAAATAGATAAAATGGCCATTTTTTCTCCATATTTGTTTGTCTATTTATAAAAAAATTGAAAACCTAATTTGAGAAATCAGGCTTGACAAATCTCTTCGAATTCTTAACAGCTTTTCTTCAAATTTGTGTTGTTCAAATCGCTCAATATCGCTTAATTCTTGGTTGAAACTAACCGCTTCCCACCGCCGCGCCGCCCCAACCCTTGTTCACCGAAGTTTTGTGGGTCACTGAGGTAGGGATTTAATTTAGAAGTGAAGAAAGGTTAAGCTAATATTTTGACCGTATGTGCTACGCTTAAAGCGTAAAAATAAAATTCGAAATAAGTAAATTCAGTTTTTGAAAAACCGTCAAAAGTTGCAGTAAAATGTTTAATAACAAACTTTTTTCAAATGCCCATTTCTTTAAGAGGCAATGAAACTGCGTCTGTTTTAATATCAATGCATGTCATGAATTGTCATAGTATACCCAGTGGGCACAAAATTTGGCGACGTCCTTACGACATCGTTAGAACAACTTTACGACATCTTTACGACATATTTACTACATCTTTACAATGTTCTATGTCCATGTCGTTTCGGTGTATTTTCGATATCGTAAAGATTTGATCGTCAGATCGTTAGATCATACGACTTATTCACGATATCGTAAAGACACCTGAACGACATGGACAGAGGATGTCGTAAAGTAGTCGTAAAGATGTCGTAACGATTCCGTAAAGACGTCGCCAATCTTTGTGCCCACTGGGTACATTTAAGAAAATGATATACAGGTTGAGATACAAATTCGACTGCGAAGCACGAGATACGTGATGAGAATGTATTCGTTAAAGCCGAAGGAGCTTTAACAAAAAAGAAGTCACTATCACGAAATTACTGTTGTCGATGTTTTGACTTTTCGCTTAAAAAATTCGTGAGGTTTTTAAAAACAGAATTTTTCTTCTTTTGACTTTTTTCATGTCCTGCGTCTCAAAACGTGGACATTGAACAACAAAGGGGCTGGGGAGGGGGTCAAATTTTACACAAATTTAATTTCGTCCCTGATGAGAATGTAAAAATTTAGAGATTCTTTTTGGGTGAATAACGTATGTCTATCAACTTTTTTTCGTACCTTGTGTCATTTTTCAAAAAATTGAGTTTTTTCAATATTTTTAATGTTTTTTTTACGAATAAAACAAATACCTCGTGTTCAATAAAAACGTTATTTATAACAAATTTGTAGAAATTTGTTTGGTTGCACAATTTCTGGGCTTTTAACTTTTATCATATCTTGCATAGTTGGACTGAAAAATGGGTTTTTTAATATTTCATTATATTTGTGCACTGAAAATTTGATTTTTCGATTTTCCAGAGAAATTCAAAAAGTTGTTATGATAAGCTTATACCTTCTCTGGTAAGAATGTAAAAATTTCAAGTTAAGTTTACAACTTAAGAATAATATCAGACCTCACAGTCCCTATGGGATTAAATATAGGATAAGACTTCAAAATAATTAAAGTGACATTAAAAAATCATTTAAATGAATTGGAAAGAAAAGTTTTGAATAATTCATTTATTTCCGTAAAACTAGAATTAATTTAGAGGAATTTCAGATAAAATGATTCGGTAGAATTCATACAAATTTGAAGACAATTAAACAAAATTTATATGAATTCAAGACAATTTGAAAATATGATAAAGGCTTAATTGAATTGAGTAACTGAAAGAAAATTAGAAAAATGCAAGGGAATTCCAAAAAATAGACTTCAGGATCAAGTAAACAAAAACTTTAAAAAACTCATAATAATTTACTAAGTTAAGTAGAATTCCGTAAATTTAGAACGATACAAGTAAATTAAAAAATGTAAATGAATTCCAAAGGATTTTAAAAGAATTTAGGGTGAATTAAAAAAATATCAACTCTCTTTAAATCTTAAGAACCCTGCTAATTTATAAAAATAGAAGTGACTAATGACTGCAAAACAAATCCAGCAAAATTAAAAATAATTTGAAAGAATCGGAACAACTTTAAGAATCGAATGAATTTGATTACAATCAATTTTGAGTGATTCTGGAGAATTTTTAAAATAAATGAGTAGAGTTAGATAAAATTCATCAGAAATCAAGGTGAATTAAAAATGCACTCAAGTGAATTAAACACGATTTCAAAATATGATAAAATTAATTGTCTTGTATGCAATTGAGTAAATTAATTGAAATTAAGATAATTAAAAAGGATTTAGTGTAAATTAATAAGAATTCAGGGCAAATTCCATATTAATTGAAAAAATTTGAAAATCTCTTCAAATATTCGAAGCCCTCCGAAATCCCTCGTGTCTTGTGAAGAATTCTTTGAAATTGATTAAAATATTAAGATTCCTTAAAAATAATGTAATTTATTTTCTGAATTTCATAAAAAATTGCTTTGTAATCTTTAAATTAAACTTAATAATTTAAAATTTTCTAAACTTCTTAGAAATTTTGTTGAATTCCTTAAAATGCCAAAGAATTTAAAAAAGAACGATAGAATACTTAAAATCCTTTTATCATTTTATCAATTGATCATCGGGATCAATTGAATTAAAACTTAAAATAAAAAAAAATCAATTGAATAAAGTAGAATGGATTAAATTTAGTGAAATTCAAGTGAATTAAAAAATTCAAATAAATTAATAAAATTCAAGAGAAATAATTATATGATGTAAAGATTTGGAAACACCAAATCAAACGATTTTTCTACAGACAATGCAATAATGAACCGTGGAAAAATTATTTCTTCTGTCTTACGGCCACGGCAAAATAAAAAAAATTAGAGCTATCAATTTATCTCCATTTATTTGTAGAACAAAAATTAAAACTTCCACGACGTTTCGGCATCACTGCGTGCCTTTTTCAGAATATCTAAATCATAATTATAATAAGCTAATACATCACAAAAATAAATATGAAGAGTTTTAAAAAAGTTATTATTTATGAGTAAAAAATAATTTAAAAATAATACCTTAGTTTAAAAAGATTTGTAAGCGAAACAAAAATCATTTCAATTTTGGATTCAATGCGTGTGAATTTTTTTGTGTCATAATTAAAAATAGTTTATACGTTATTGAAGTTTAAAAAAGTAAGACTCCAAAAATTATTCAGGATTAGTAAAAAGAGAAAGCCTCATAAAATTTAAGAGGCTTTTTTCAGCGTAAAATTACATTATCAACGATTATGAAACAATGGCCAAGTTCCCATAGAATTACTGACAAGGAAGCGCGGATTTAAATTAAATTTAAATTATAAGATTCAAAGAAACATTTTTTTGTGACTTAAATAAGATGAAATTAATTAATTATGCTTTGGTAAATTTTATTAATATTTAAAATATCATTTTGTAAATTAAAAGAAATATTTCGAAATTTGTTTATGAATATATATTCAATAATACGTCTTTGATAAGTATTTTTTTTAGTTGCTAATATTTTAATATTGCTGAATTCAAAATTGAAATATTGATTAGAATTCCAAGAGTGTTGTGATAAGCCTGTATTTAAATTCCCAATTGTGCAATCTCTTATATATTCCGCAATTGAAGTTTTTAATCTCCTCCCAGTTTCACCTATATAAACTTTATAACAACATTTGCATTTTATCATATAAATAACACCAAATTTCCAATGCTATCCCAATATTTTTCTTTAATAAATAGTCATCTAAACTGTTAGTGCTTTTGAAATAAACATTTATGTTAAATTTGTTTAATGAACTTCGTGAACGTTCAGAGAGACCTTGTACATACGGTAATGTAACTTTTAAATCAAATTTATTGTGAGTACCAATCCATTTATTTTTATTTTTAGTACTGTTATAAATTTAATGCACACGCTCAGCGATAATCTCATTAATTAAAGGAAGAGGATAGTTGTTAGATACTAATGTTGCTTTTAGTTGATTTGAATTTTCTTTCCTATATTGCACTTCACTCAATTTGACACATCTATCAACTAAACTTTTGATTAAACCGATTTTATGACAAAATAAATTATGTGAATTGTAATTGAGATATCTCCCAGACCAAGACGGTTTTTTATACCAGTTAGGTAGTAAAGAAACATTTGAAGCTATAAATATTTATAAATCAAGGTAGTTTATAGCATTGTTTATTTCAATTTCTTCAGTGAATTTTACGCTCTCCTCTATTCTGTTAAACACTTTTACAAGAAGGTAAATTTTATCGGAAGGAATAATTGCTATGATATCATCAACACATCTTTTATACAAGATGGGTGTGAAATCTAATAAATCAATAGCCCTTTTTTCAACATCTTTTAACACTAAATCAGAAACTACCGGAGATAAGGGCGAACGCATGGGACAACCTGATGTCTGTTTATGGAATTTTTTATTGAAAGAGAAAACAGTGCCATTGAAAACAGTTCTAGTGGCTAATAATAGTTCATTCTTAGTTATTTTTGTCTAATTATGATTTAAGATAAGCTTTTCTTTGATACAATCCAAAGCAAGATCAAGCGGAATGCTATTAAACATCGACACAACATCTAAGGAACACAGTGGGCACAAAATTTGGCGACGTCTTTACGACATCGTTACGTTATCTTTATGACAACTTTACGACATACTATGTCCATGTCGTTTCGGTGTCTTTACGATATCGTAAAGACATCGTCAGATCATATGACTCATTTACGATATCGTAAAGACACCTTAACGACATGGACATACGATGTCGTAAAGTTGTCGTAAATATGTCGTAACGATGTCGTAAATACGTTGCCAAATTTTGTGCCCAATGGGAAACTACTGAGTGAGTTTTAGGTACAATAATGTTTTTAGAATATCTTTAAGTTCCTAACTATTTTTTAAAAAAGAAGTAGTGTTTTGTGAAACTGGTTTCAAAATAGAAGAAATGTATTTGGATAAATTGTAAGTGGGGGAACCAACTATAGAAACAATTAATTTCCAATTTAATTCAGGCTTATGTACCTTTGGAAGAGCATAAGCTTTTGCCACAGAACTATTTTGAGTTTTTAACCGGTATGAACATTAATAATTAATCAATCTTTTTTTTCTCTTATCTAAGAACTATTTCATTACATTTATTCTCTTTTATTGGAACCATACTTGTTTTTATATTTTTATATAGAATATTAATATTAAGAATATTTTCAACAGTTTTATTATAGTCATCTCTATTAGTCGATGTTTGATAGCAGTCCGCTTGATATTTCTTTAGATTGTATCGAAGAAAAGCTTCACTTAAATCATAATTTAACAAAAATAACTAAGAATGAACTATTAATAGCCACTAGAACTGTTTACTCTTTCAATAACAAATTCTACAGTGTGGACACGCTGGGGCTTACATACATGGTCAGTTGAATGCTACCCGAATTGCACAATAGTAGGGGAGATACCATTATACAGGGGTATTTTCATATTTCGTACCTTTAAAGTTGCATTCGGATCGGCCATTCGGCCGAGTCCGTGCATCTTCGGATCAAGTTTATGAGAGTTTCCATAGTTGCGTTTGAAACTTCAGGCGGTTATGTTCATTTTCACCTGTTTGCCCTAGTCGCCTTCAGTAAATATAGGCAATGTCAATTTCAATTTTACGCATGTAATATTTCATTCCCTTTATTTATAACATATCCTGTCTATTCATAACATATCTTTTTTTATTCAGTAAAAATAAGCGTTAAACACCATTCACTCTTCGCCCACTGGAAGCGCAAAATATTATTACTATTTTATAGTATTTGTCACTGAGCAGCTATTCTATAATGGTATTAGCAAAGAAAAAAAGTTACGTTTACTTCTCAGTTCACATGTCTCACTTCATTATTAATTAAACACTTTTAATATTTTTGATTAATATATAACATAACCTATATTGTTTTGACACTTGTATCCATTTGAAGTTTTGAACGCAACCATGGAAACTATCATAAACTTGATCCGAAAATGCACGGACTTGACGGAATGACCAATCCGAATGAAACTTTAATGGCGCAAAATACGAAAATACCCCTGTATAATGACTTCTGCCCTGCTGTTATGCAATTCGGGTAGCATGCAACTCGCCATGTATGCCTATTAAGCCTTCAATAAAAAAAATTCACAATGTAGTTTAACTATGACCTAAATAGTTGAATTTTAAATCCAGAAAGATTAATTTGTAACAAGATAATAAGATATTTAACCAACGAAATCACTTTTAACTTAAATAAAAATCATTAACAAAAAAGTGATTTCTTAAAAAAGCGATTTAACCAAATGTTTTAAACAAATTATTTGAATTATCAATCAAAGAAGAATAATTTTTTATCAAAAAGTTGCATTTTCATACAAAAATGAAATTTCTTCTATAACAGATGAAGGATTAAATCAAAAAGATGAATTTTCAAAAAAACAGTTGAATCTTCTGTCGAAAAAGATTTTAGTCGAGTTTTTACGCTAAAACTATGAATTTTTTAACAAGAAATAATTTTCTACAAAAAAAATTGAATTTTCAATCCAAAAAGGCGAATTTTTAACCAAAAAGTATGACTTTTTAACAAAATTGTTGAATTCTCTAGCAAATAGTTTCATTTTTATCTAGCAATATTAAATTTATCTTAAAGCAAAAGAATTTTTTATCGCTAAAAAGTTGAGTTTTCATCCAAAAAAGATTCCAGTTAGCTCAGTAATGTCAAAAATTGAATTTTTGTAACAAAAAATAAGTTTCTACTGAAAAATTAAAGTTTCAACCCAACAGACGAATTTCTTCAACCAGAAAGAAGGAATTTTTAACAAAATATTTAAATTCACTACCATATAGTTGCATTTTTATCTTAAAAATATCAATTTTGTACTAAAACAGATGAATTTGTAATAAAAAAAATTTTGTTATGAGTGGAACTTTCATCTAGAAAATATTTCGGTTTTTTGTCAACACCAAAATATAAATTTTAAACAAAAAGTAAATTTTGTACGTAATGTTAAAGTTTTCAAGAAAATGGTATAATAGCTAAATTTCTAACCAAACAGTTGCATTTTTAGCAACAAAAAAATTTAATTTCTGCTAAAGCATGTAAACTTTAAAATGAAAAAGACAAACTTTCAAAAAAGAGTTGAAACTGAGAATTGACGCAGCGGCGCTGCGTCAATTCTCAGCAGGGCTGTAGAAGGGAGGGCTATTGAAGGGTCTCACTGTAATTGAAAAATAGGTAAAGACCTCAAATGAATAGTCATTAACACTAGAATTAATTCATTGAATAAAAAGTGACTAATGTGAGCTTTCCATTAGAAAAAAGTGACTAATAGTGACTGTACTGCATCTCTTATTATTTTTAAGTTACTCAAATCGAGTACCCATAGGGACCAAATCTGTGCAATTATGTCGTTACAAAAAAAAAAGTTTATGATAAAAGAAAAATATCAAACCTCGATAGTTTACGAATCTAGTTTTCTCTGTAAAGCTCTAAAATATAAGATTTTGCTTAAATAATATAAAAATCTGTCTGTTAAGAGGTCAACAGTCAATACAGTGAAAATCTGATAATATTAAAAAATAACTGCTTTTGCTTAAGAGGAATGAAAAAATGGTCCTTATCAATTTTTTCATCTCATACATTTTGAAACTCTCTTTTATCTGAAAAAATTCGAAAAAGGTTTGAGACCTTGAGTTCGTGAAAATATATAAATTTATTAAGCGCAGTTAATAAAAAATCAATTTAAAGAACCCCATAAAAATTGAAAACATGACAAATGGAAGAGTTTGATATTATATAATTGTGCAATATTTACAGCTTTGTTAAATCAATATGAAAGCAACCTTGTCAACTTGTCAATATAGGCTTAGTCTATTACTCTATGATCATGATTCGTCATCTCCACCAAAAAAACCTTTTCAAAACTTCCATGTGCAAAATAAAGACATAAGAATGATTTGAAACTATTTGAAACTATTTGAAACTATTTTTTATTGTGATTTGGTCATGGTATATAATAAAAAGGACGAAGGACATAAAAAAGAGTAGAAAGGGGATTTGGTTAGTTGAATTCTCATTTTCCTTTCCTCCTTTTTAAGGGTGAAAGGAGGGAAGGGAAAGATTCTTGTTTTAGATTACAATAGGAAAATTTCATGGTGGTTGTCTCAATTTCGTCGTTAGATTCTTGATTTCTTCTTCAGGAATTCTTCACATCAGCTTGATTATTGGACGTTAAAAAGAATCTTAAATTTAATTTTAATCTAATTTAAATATATTAAATTTTAATTTTACTGACTTAAATTCGAGGTCATTTCTGTGTCATATCTGTGTATATCTAGGAGTCATTTACGATACATTTTTAGTTGGTTCGGAGAAAAATTATCACTCTTCGCAGAATAACGCTCAAAATGTGAATTTTTTAATAAATATTCTTTAAATAATCACCAGTTTTTGTTAATTTAAACAAAAAATAACAGAGAGGTAATTGGCAAGACATTTTTGGTCTATTGTGCCAAACAAATGGAGCTTATTCATTGAGACAAAAGAAAACGGTGTATTTTTTTATAAAACCAGTTTAAATAATGCTGCCAAGCAGCATATATCTTCTAATAATTATAATTAGGCATAAATTCCTCTCATATTCTATATAAAAACTGTGAATTTCCAAAAACTTATCATTGCGAATCACAAAAAATGGCTTTTGTTCATTAATTTCTTTATAACATTATAAGCAATATTTTTTCTTACTCTAACCTACTGAAAAGTAATGGTAGATAGTGACTTGAAACAGAATTATCTAAAACAAAAAAGTTAAAATGAATTTGTTAAAGGAGTTGTTTCTCGAGGTAACCCTAGAAGGATTTTTTTCGATTTTTCAATTTTGTGTAGGACTTAGAAATCAAAAAACCGATTTGCGTTAAAAAAATCGGCTAATTTGTTATTGTAAAATTGACAATTGTTAACAAAATAAACATGTATAGCAGAAGGTTTTTCGGATCGCTTATTACGAATATCATATCTTCAAAATTTAATATGGCGAACCCAATATGGCAGCCAAAATGTTTGAAAATGTTTGCCCGCCATATTGGATCTGCCACCTTGAATTTTAAAATTCTGATAACATATAAATAATTAGCGACCCAAAAAAAAGCCTAGTGAAAATCTTAATGAAAATTAAACAATTAAAAAATTTTTTGGTCGCGATATTGGATACGCTATCTTGAATTTTAAAATGCTGATAACATATTCATAATTAGCGATCCGAATAACCTTCCGGTATACATTTTCATGAAAATGGAAATAAAATTGTTGCAATTTAAAAAAATAAAATTTACAAACACACATTTTTTATTGCAAGGCGCCTTTTCAGAGATACATTGCAGCAAATTGATTTTTCTGTACATCGAATACAAATAGAGACACAATCAAAAGTAAAAAATGTACGTGAATGTGATTTTTGTAAAATAGCACGAATGAATTAAAAAGAAAGAACAAATCGTCGAAATTTTTTCCAAAACATGAAACAAAATAAAAAAAAAAGATTCTACGAAAAAAAAAATTCAAAAAGCGCTGTACAAAAATGTTTTTCGATAATTGGACAAGGCAAGATTCACGTGTGTAATAATTCTTAAAAAATAGGTAATGTTAAAAAATGTATTCAAAATTCGTTTACAACGGAAGAAAAGGAACAGTTACCTTTATCCTCAATCAAAGATATCAGAGCAAAAAAATCAAAAGTCAATGATAATCAGAGTACATCAGAAGCAAAATCAAATTCATTAATATCGCTAAGAGAAATAAGAGAAAAAATTGAAATAAACTATTGGTAAAACTTACAAGAAAAATCAATTAAAAAGCCTTTGTTTAGCGTTGCAGATTAAAAAATTAAGAATTCAACAGTTTAAGTTTAAATACCACTTGTAATACAGCGGCTAATATTCATTTTGGAACATAAAATTATTAAATAATTGAACCAAATCTAAAACGTAAGCTTTCTATTAATAATTATTAACATTTATTATGAACATTTTTAAGCGGAAATATTTACCTTTACAAAAAGTAAAGCGAATAAGGTTTCGAAATTGCTAAAAACAGTTGTATATTGCAAAAATATAACTAATTTAATTAGACACGTACAAGAAATAAGAGAAAAAACATAATCTAATCTCAAAATTGGAATCGAAGGAGGAAGAGCCTTTTTCAAAGTTTATCATTCGATTCAGGTGCTGAAAGATACTGGTGACTGCTTAAGTGCATGAAAAGTTACTCGCTAAACTTATAAACATGGAATTTCAGCAACAAAAATTTAAGGATACGAGCGTAAAAAAATTATTTGTTCTTGCTGAAGCACCCTCAACTCAGGAAAACTATGAAAATGTTCCGTGCTTATACTGATGTGCTGACAAAAATAATTTACTGAAAGTTGGTGCTCCAAGAACCTTTTGTAGTATTCTACAAAATTACATGGCATTGTTTAAATCAGGAAGCAAGGAAGATGAAGCGAAGATCTTTTATAACTGCATTCTTCCTCCCATCATCGAGCCGAATTGAGAAAAAATGTTATCGGAAGTGATAACTCCACCTGAATTACGTCTTATGCTAAGAATTGTAAACACAATTTTTAATGGTATGCATATTAATTTATCCTACTTTCAAAGATAATTCGTGTAAGACATTATTAGATTAAGTGGATTTACTGCGATCAAAATGTCAATTAGGTTGTTTGAAGTATCTTGTAGCTTTTCAAAATTTTTAAAAAGTTGTTTGAAACTTGTTTCACATCTAATTTAGACCCAGACTTTGTAAAATATATAAATACACTTAAAACCAGCTACTTAGATTTAAATATTTCAATGACCTGATAGCCTCGAGTTTTGAAATACATCTTCCTGGAGAAAGTTGTGTTCATAACTGAAATTGAAGACCTGATGGTTTTTTTCAAGGTCTCATCATTCTAAGAGATATATCTGTGTAACCAGGTATTCAGAATACATATCTGCCGATGAGGTTTTGTTCAAATTAGGAATTTAAGATTCCGGGAACATTTTACCAAGGTCTCATCATTTTAATAAATAAACTTTAAAGACCAGATGTTCATAATATATCTTTCTCGTAAAAAGTGCGTTCAGGACTGAAATTTTATCCACTCTGAACATTTTTTCAAGGACTCGTCGTTATAAGAAGTCAAACGAGTATTTCAGGTTTTCAAAATACATCTTTCTTTAGGAAAATGTGTTCAAAACTAAAGTTCGAGCAATCCTGACCTTTTTTCCAAACATAACTTTTCCTTTTAAG
The DNA here is from genome assembly GCF_010883055.1 of Belonocnema kinseyi. Classification (NCBI taxonomy): domain Eukaryota; kingdom Metazoa; phylum Arthropoda; class Insecta; order Hymenoptera; family Cynipidae; genus Belonocnema; species Belonocnema kinseyi. The sequence continues at coordinate 156,202,424 of NC_046657.1, forward strand.
AAGGAAACCTGGTAGTCTTGGGTTTTAAGATACTTAATCATAGAGACAGTTGTATTCATAAATAAAATTTAAAACAACCTGAGGGTTTTTTTCAAGGTCTCATCATTCTAAGAAGTCAATCTGTTGGAACAGATATTGAGAATAAATCTCTATCTATGAGATTTTGTTCAGAATATAAACTTAACACTCCACGACCATTTCACTAAGGTCTCGTCAGCTTAAGAAATAAAATTTAAAGTCCAGATGTTCATCATGCGTCTTTTTCGAGAAAAGTACGTTCAGATCTGAAACTTTATCCACTATAAACACTTTTCTAAGGAATAGTCGTTTTAAGAAGTAAACTAGGTATTTCAGGTGTTTAAAATACACCTTCTTTTAGAAAGATGTGTTCAAAACTAAATTTCAAGCAACCCTGGCCATTTTTTCAAGAAGAAGAGCTGTTCCTTCTAAGAAGTAAGCCTGGAGGTCCAGATATTTATAATAAATCTTTTGCGAGAAAGGTGCGCACAGAATTTAAGTTATATCTACACTGACCATTTCTTCAAGAATTCGTCATTCTTAGCAGGAAGCCTGGTAGTATAAGTGTTCAAAATACATCTTCCCTGAGAAATTTGTGTTCAGGATAGAAATGTAAGATTCTTCAACTTGATGGGTTTTCAAAGGTCTAGTCATTCGAAGAAATATATGTGATGACCCAGGCATTCGAAATAGATCAACCTGCCGCACGTTATCTTCATAACTAAAATTTAAAACACCCTTATGGGTTTTCAAAGATCAAGCCATTCTAACATGTGAATCTAGTAATCTATGTATTCAAGATACATCATCTTTAAAGAACTTGTGTTTATAACTGAAATTTAGGATAGTCTAAAAGGTTTTCGAAGATCTAGTCATTCGAAAAGACAAATTTGGTAATCTAGGTATACAAAACAAATTTTTCTCGAGAAAGTTGTGTTTAGAACACTTAGACTACTAGCTTTCCTTGGTATGATAATAAATTTCAAAACCCATCAGGGTGTCTTATATTTAATTTATGAAAAAATTTCCTTAGCAAAAATGTATTTTGAACACCTTTACTACCAGGTTTACTTTTATTAGAAATTGAAATCTTTATCATGAAAATTACAAATATTGTTTGACAACAGTATAGTCGTGGAAGGAATTTCAATACATAACAAATCGCAAAAATATTCTATATTTAGAAAAAGCCTCACAAAACAAACTGAAAGTTAGATTCCTCTAAGGTACACCCACCTTTTATGATTTTTAAAGCCCCTAGGTATCTAAGAACAGGATAGCATGTATTTAGACATCAGCGTCAGGTTCCAATTATGGATCTATTACAATATTTAAATACTGACTAATTATTTTATGTCAGCTATATTTACTCAACGTATAAGATGTAATTGTTGGCCAGAGTATAAATATTTAGTTGAATATGTAAGTAAGTAGACGGATTTTTACCAAGAGATCTCTTAGCAACAATCTTAACGTTCTAACAGTCTATCGACAGTCCTTTTCAGAAGAAATTGAAACAAATGGAACAGAAGGTAATCTGGTTTTCATTCATAGTAAGATATTGGTTTATAATTATATAGATACTGCCGATTATTAACAAAAAATTAATTATTTATCGATATCTAATAGTTAGAAATCATCAGTTAACAACCAGTTCAGAAACAACCAATAACCACTGAAATTATCAACTCTGGATCAAGCAGCCGACTCGTTAACAATCAGTCAAAAAACACCACCACCAGTCAGCATATTATTCTCTTCTACTAGTATTCCAAGCCTGCCTGCTGAACCCGTCGCAAGTAACATTTCACAACTAGTTAAGCCTCAAAATCTGTGTAGTCTACTATCTTACATTATCTTAAACGCCAAGATATCGTGGACTTTTCATAGATTCCAATCTGAGAAGCGAAGCACGGGTAATTACTAGCAGCTAAGAAGGTGAACGTCCTTGAAAATTTAAAATATATAGATAGATAATAATTTATTGACAACTCTTGACAGTCCTTCCTTTTTTCATATACATCTTTTTGAAATAGCCATCACTGTTTAAGATGGGCTATACCAAGCAAAACGATGATTCGAAGTCAAAATTAAAAGAGTGTTCCACCATTCAAGTCCTACTCTTCTAAATTTAGAGCACACATAAAATTTACAAACCTTAACTTGCATTTTTATAAAATCACCATATTTGTAATAAATTGTAACCTCTGCCGACCTTTTTATTAAACAAATGAAGGGGCTTTTCACTCAAAAATATTGAATCATAGATCATCATCGAAAAGAAGAAAAAAAATTTAGCGAAGCTATAGTTGAATAAAGAGTAAATGGAAGAAAACATGCATGAGAAAAGCCTTAAAAAACAGAGGAAGAAACAAGAAGATAAAAGTTTGCTTGCACCATCTCATTATATCATACGTTTCTAAATTCCAGAGAAGACCTCAAGATTCATTATTACTGGAGACGGAAAGGAGAAGAGTTAAGTTATAAGACTGCAGTAATAAAGAAAGTTTTTGAAAAGTTAATTCGGGGCGTCAAGTGAGAGGAAGGTGGGCAACTTGAGCAGATAAAAGGGAAGAATGGTGTGACTTATGGGATAAGGAAACAGAGATTCAGATTAGAAAGTTAAAAGGGCTCGGATTGAGGACAGGCACAGGATAGAGTATATTGTTTTACAGTATTGTACAAGAAAGGGGATAAAGAAGATTGAAAACAATGGAGGGGAGATAACACTGTAAAATACAGCCCTATTAGATCTGTGCAATGATGCTTACTGAGATTTAAGGAAATAGTATAGAAGTAAAGGAATCTGGCTTGAAACGCAAATGGGCCTTGCAGCAGGTTTCATTGATATGAAGTTTCATTTTTATTGGTAAAAGGAAACGTTCTGTCAAAGGTGATGGGGAAACGAGATCTGAACAAAGCATTAATAAGTAGAGAGATAAATATATTAAGAAACGAAAGATAAAGTGAAAATTTCAGGTAAAAAATTATGAAGAGTTCTGAATACAAATGGGTTTCAGATAAGGTTATACTTTGAACGCCAAACTTTTTGCACTTTCCATATCGGATATGAAGAAGTTCAACTGGTTCCTGGAAGTTAGGATAGAAGTAACGTTGGCATACATTAGAGCCTTGGTTATAATGGCAAAGCAAGAAGTCAGGGTAAATTAAGTGAATAACAGATTAAAAAGGTGTTTGGACCAAAATTAGATAGAGCTATACTCGCAAAAGGCCGGAATGGAAAGGATTAGAAAAGGAATTATGAGGAATAGGAAGGAATAATTGAAATGGGAGGATGAGGAACTAGATAAACTTGCATAGTTCTTTTATTTCGAGTTTTTATTTAGGAAGACGGACAGTTTAGACGGACAAATAGAATGGTGAAGTGGAAAGTTTCCGACCTAACCAAGAAAGAGCAAGATTTTCGTCAAATCTCTATAATTTTCCAATAGCCTCGAATAAAAGAAGTAGAAAGATCAAACCACTATAACACTCTTTCAAATGGAAGGTAAAGCGTCATGTGAAAATTAAAGCAGACTAGTTCAGCCTTAATTCTTGTATATCGTTTTGCCTTGTAATTAAAGGAATTTCGTCACAGCATGATATTCAAATTTTGCCATTCGCGGCAAATACTAAACAGACACTCACTTTCAAAGGCTCTCAGAAAAATAATAATCGCTAGATTTGCATAAAAACTCTTGCTACTTCTTACACTCAAGGCTATAGGAAAATCATTGAAATTTGACTTAACTCTTGCTCTATCTTGATTAGATCGGAAACTTGTCAATCCATCCTTTCAGAGGAATATCTGAATGGCTAAAGTAACCAAAAGGCAAACATGTGGTGCTTAAAAGCGTTTACTTTTAAATGGCTTTAGAAAAAAGATGCTGTCGTTTGATTTGTTGATTGCAAGTGCGATGATGTATGGAGTAAAAATTTAGGGATAGAAGAAGTATCGAATATCGAATGAAAAATATATCACAAAGACGCTAGGGGTGGATAAGTTTACATCGGGATATGTGGTACTTGAAGAAACTAATAAAGAATGCATGCAAGCAATCAGGATAAGCTGACAAATCCGAACTAAGCTTCAGTATTCCCGCTCCCGGCTCCAAACCGGTTGACGGGAGTGTTCTATACTAACACTATTCACTGACAGAAACGCCATTTCTAAACATTAACTCTGTGTAGCAATCTAATTTTATTTTATTATTTGATTATATAACTTTCTGAAATAATCGCAAAATATTGTTAAAAAGTTTTATTTGATTCTAGAAGTAGTTTTGAAATATAAGATTAACTCGCAAAATAAATGGGGGAAGCTAAACCTTCACATGCAAACTATAGCAATTTGTTGTAGAAATAAATATATAAATAAATTGACGAATAAAATTGAGCCTAAATTTATTTAAAATCAGTAAAATTATTCAAACACAATTCTGCTCAAGAGCATCAAATATAACGACAGAGATCTGGCTTAGATTACGACTATTATATAAATTAAAATTAAACAAGATTCATTCAGATGACAATCACACTACGACGCAAACTTCCTAGACACAGTATAAGTTTTCACACAATATCAGATCAAATTTTAATTAAGACGTTAAAATACTTGAAAATGGAGCACAATATACACATTATAATATCATAAAATTGACGGATATTATAGTTGGACGAGTTATGAAAATCGCACCCTGACACATTAAAATATTATATAGACAACAAGATATTATAATATCCTAAAAATTAGCGGATATTGTAAATTTTCGACGTCAGGAAAATCACACCATGTCACATTGAAATGCCACAAATAAATACAAATATTACAATATTCTAAAAATTGGCGGATATTATAAATTGACAAGTTTAAGAAAAAAATTTTGCCCTGTTAGATAATTTCGAAGAAATACCTGAACAAGTGCACGTATCGTTTGTTGAGGATGGAGAGGATTTGGAATCCCAAAATGCGACACGTCTACAATTTCCAAAAAATAGCGAAGGTGACATTTCTTTGTAGACGTTGAAGTATAAAATCCTTCCCCTTCTATTTATTCGAAGAGAGAATTGATTTTCGCTTTAGCCAAGATGTTAATTCTTATTCGTCAGCATCGAATCGATAAAAACGCCGCTGCAAGACAAATTGGCACATTGAATTTTTACATGATAATCGTACTAAACTTTTACCACAGATTCTTTTTTGTAGATTCATACCTGGCGATCTATCACAGCATGATTTTACTCATTTTCGAAACAGAACTCGCCACATAGCGTTAAGGAAATACCGCTAAATCAGAAAGAGCAGTGATCAGGAAACTCGTCAATTTACTTACAAGCTTCTCGTCACGTGAAACGCTTTTATATCAATTCCAGGCCAACGCCATTCTCCCTTACGCATCACGTGATAACTCAAATTAAATAATTATAGGTGGATTGCACCTCACCCGATCATCTGCTGAGAATTTACTTACTAAATCAAGGCGGGAATCACTGTTATAGGCCTTTTGCCAACAATTCAGGCGGTATTGAGAATTTAAATTAAGCGCGAAAATTTAAAAGAAAATTACCTTGCATCTGACTATCGTAGACCTTTCTGACATTTAGTAATCAACGGTCTTGGACCTATAATTTTAGGGGTGCTCAAAGTTATCCTTTAAAATTCTCTAGGAATTTTCCACGTATCCATCATCTTTTTAAGCAGATGCACTATATACAAAACCCAATTTTGCGGTACCACATGTTTATGAAACTCACGATTAATTTCGCCCCTACGAGGGACCTTTCCATCTTTACATATTTCAAAGAAATTAATAATTATGTCCATAGTAATACAGCTGTCCAATACGGGATAGCTCAAACTTAAAAAGTAGACAATAATACCAGGTGGTTAATTCAGGCATGGATAGCAGTTTACACTTTTAGTTACTATGCATTAATTACTTTCCAGAACGATGCCGAGTTTTCGCAATTCGCTACAATGTCAAATTAAGCTTTAATTTGTCTTATTCTTTAATCTCCTGAACTTTTCTCCAATTATTCTTTTCTTTGAGGAATACTACTTCAGATTTTGCTGAAAATGCATTTTCTGTGCAAATCCTTAAAGCATCGGACATCCGTTTTTCTCATTGTGACATTCGTCATCGAACCATATTTTACTTTCAAATCATATAGAGTTAGAGTCCCTCTTCAGCATATCTTATGCGATTAGGCAGTATTTAGTTATTGTTATGTTGAGGTTGTCGCGATTACGAATTAGCCACTATCTCCTCCGCTCCAATGCAGTCACCGCAACAGAAAAGTTGTCTAAGAGGAAAGCTGGACGTCAAACCTAAGTGTCTGTTGTGAAAACTGCTTCTAAAGCGGTCGATTAGATAATTAGGAAACCTGCTAATCGAAAAAGGTTAATTTTTTCGCTCTCTAGCCAAGGCTCACATACGCTGAGGATATCATATGCCCATGAGAGATCAACCTTCACATCACATGGTGGGGTGTTAGGACACCCCAAGGTCCTATTTTCGCGTATACGCTAGGCCAAGAGGATCTCAGGGGCGTAGAGATCTCAATAGCCTCCTCTTCAGTTACATTTTTGTTTTCCGATTAAATAGGTCTTTTGTACATTTTAGTGTCACAAACAAGTTTGATCTATGTTTGTTTTTATTATCGCTTTGGAATTTATATAATTATGTTTTTACTTCACTTTTTAAATGTATTTTTCTCGTTTTTTCCTACCGATTGCAGTAAAACGAAACTTCCCTTATCTTAAAGACAATATCTTGGCTGAAGTAGAACGCCTAGATAGGGAAGAAAAAGAGGTAGAACCAATTTTAGATGAAGTAGAGGAGAGTGAGTATGAAGATGCACTCTTGCCCGATATTGACTATCAACCTGACGAGTTTCTCGTCCTTCCAGAAGATAACGCGGACGCTGACCTGCCAACATTTTCGAAAGGAGAGCGGTATTTCATTTTGGGAAAGGACGGAGAAACCATATGAACCTTAACTTCCTTGAAAAATCCTCGAACTAGAGTGCTAGCTCGGAACCTTGTGATTCACCTCCCTGGAGCAAAAGGTCAGGCTAAGACTGTCACTGATAAGGTATCGTTTTTTCCCTGTATTATTGATGATTTTATATTGGATAAACTAGTCAAATACATCAATGAGGAAATCTCCCGACAGGCGACAAATTACGGAAGTAAGCAGTGGTATATTGGACCTACATATAAACTTGAAATGAAGGCTTTTCTTGGCCTACTGTTTTTTACTAGCATTTTGAGAGACTCGGGTTTAAATTTTGCTGGTATGTACGTATTTGCCTATTATCGGTCCACCATTATTTTGATCTGTCATGCCAAGAAACAGAGTTGAATATACATTCCTCTGAAACCCGACGAATATGGGGTAAAAATTATTTAACTGTGCGACTCCCGAACATTTTATTTTTGCACGGGAATCCCTTACGTTGGAAAAAACACATTGTCAGGTCCAAGTAGCTATTTGCATCCTACAAGGTATGTGCTACAATTAATAGAAACAATACAAGGCACAAATCGAAATGTAACTATGGACAATTGGTTTAGTTCCTACGAACTGCCAGAAGAACTAGGTCAAGGGAGTCCCATTGAATTCATCCCGGTTTCTATTCCTGCCCGATAAAACAATGGTTTTGTTTCACCCAAAGCCAAAGGAAAACGTCATTTGATTTAGCACAATACACGACACGGGGGATGTGAATAGAACCACAGGAAAGCTAGAAATTGTATAGTTATATAACTTATCCAAAGGAAGGGTAGATGTCTTGGACATATTATGTCACACATACTCGACCAAGAGAAAATCAAGACGTTGGCCCTTGTGTTGTTTTTTTGGCATACTTGAAATCGCTGGGTATAACAGTTTTGTTTTGAATTTGCTGAGTAAAGGAGAGGGAGTGCGATATAGCCGATCAGATTTCTTGAAAACCCTTGCATTCCAACTCTCTGAGCCCTCCATGAAACAAACGATGTTCAGCGAGAGAATTCCCAGAGCACTCAGGGATAATATCCCACTTACTCCATTTTAGAAGGTTTTTTGCTTCGAAGAAGATTTGTTTACCTTTCAAGGTTATCTGAAATCCGAAATCATAGATTTTGTGGAACTTTTCATTTTGAGCTATTTTCTTTCTCTCTTCTTCTTAGAGCGGTAAAATTAGCAGGGACAAAATTGAATTCGCTGGGCGGAAAATCATGATAATTTTCGAGCTCTGGAGGAGAACTTGATCTTACATTAAAGAAAACATGATTTTATTCTTAACGATAAACATATTATAGCCTTTGATTATTATTAGTATTGTTATTGGCTGAAATCTCAGCCAGTTAGAGTTTCTTCATTTTATTTATATTCGCACTGACGATTTATCATCCAACAAATTTTTTTAAAAGGCCATCGGCCAAGTCTAAGCCAATTTTGTATTTACTTAAATTTAATTTAGCATACTGAGTTTCAATTTTTAATCCTTAAATGTTTAATAAAATTTTGCCTAAAGGGCACCAGGTCCTTTAAATATTGAAATCCTAAATGACCATAAGATTTTCGATTATAAATTATTTTAACTATTAACCATGATTATTTATTATTTTAATTCTTACTAGAACAAAATAAAGAGGGATAGAGTTAGGAGGAGATTGAGAAAGGCTGATAAATCAGCTGAGAAATCAAGTCGTATAAGCTGGTTTACGGTTCACAAATACACGTCATTTAGTAATTGGTTATTACCGCCTTACACTTATAATCAAGACATTATGTAACATTATTCTAAAATTCCTTATTATTTAATGCAACTTAGTCTAAGGACAATTAACGACCGCCCAATATGGTGGTCCATGAGTGACATAAAAGGTCACCTGAAGTCACGTTAATTTTCGATGATGAAATGTAGCATAATGCAGTTGAAAAAATGAAAGATCACGACCCTCCAATATTATGTTCGATCTAGGATACCAAGCGTCATGTGAAGTCAACATCATTTTGGATGAATATACCTGAACGATCGAAGGTCCTTCGTCACCAAACCCAAAATTAATGACTCCATAACTCCAAGTACATAACCGACTTGAAATCGGTCACTTAACTCGAGTGGGCTACTATTTTATGTTCTATAGTTCGGTTATTGATCTGACCAATTCCAAGAGAGGTTAGTCAAAGTCGTGGCCATCTAAGATGTTTGAAACTACCTTGTTCTGATTTCCGGCCAACTAGAATCATTAATGTCCATAATTCCGGAAACCAAACGTACTCAATGACAAGAACACCTCTTTCATACGAATAATTAGGCATTGTTAAAATATATTGTCACCACCAGACTGAATCCCGCATGCACATCACTTAAAACTTCACAGGGCGAAAGAAACTCGCATACCGTTTAAATTCTCCACTGCTGGTTGGTGAAACTTAATTTTGTACAATTGTTATCTCTGCGACAAAGCGATATGATGTCAGATGGCCAAGCAAACTGTGGTTAACGATTCTAAATTCGTTTAAGTTTTATTGCTACCCCAATCAAGTGAGTTAGTCACATTCCATTTAATTAATATTCTAATTCGTCAGGGGGACAAAAGTGCGAGCGAGGTGGATGCTAATATGGTCGAACACATACTGAGTGTTGGCGACGCCCAGTACAGAGTTGGCGCCTAAGCCATGAATTATGCACCTAGTCCGACAACTAGGGCACGCAAAAGCGTGTGAAGGCACCCTTAAATTAGAGTGTCCTACAGTGGCTCGCCATTTTGTCTAGTTCCTTAATTTGAATATTCTATAGTCTATGGCGAGTCACATCACTGACCTGTACTCGTCAAACCTAATTTCTCACTCATGAAGGTTTTTTTTTGGTACCCCTAAAATATGATACTTAATTTAAGCAGGCACCGAAAATAAAAAGGATATTCACTCCTAAAAGTTAGTGTAAGGTTAAAATGATCTTCAAGAAAGCACTCTCCTGGCGGACACCTCATTTGTATCCACTGTGCCCTGGTCCCGTGTGTCCACACAAAAAAATTTATTAAATTGATAATCCGTATTAAATCCTTTTAGATGAATATAAAACCAATGATAAATATGTCCCGCTTCCGCGCAAGAGGACATAGGTTCGATCCCTGAGCCGATACTAATACAAATTTTGTTATGTACTTCTACCGGGGCTTCAGTTGTTATGAACGCACCTTAAACTGTGGGTACCCTTATAAAACGCTGGTGTTGTACCAAGGGTAAATAGGCTCTGTCTAGAGACTAACTTTAAGCATTGAAGCCGAATTTGAGGAGAATTTGATAAACACACATTCACATACACTTAAACAGCACACCAGAACAGTCCTTCGAGTTTGTGAATCTAACTCATGACCTCAGAGGAATAGCTCCGTCCATCCTAGTCTGACTGTATCCTTCAAAAGCGACCTGCTGGTAAGGCTATCAACGAAAGTGTGGAGATCCATAAACACCTGATGAAGATGGCCGGATTCGGTGAACTGCTTTGAGAATAAACATGTGTGCGGCTCAATAGGCTTTATAGCTTGAGTGACCATTGATTGTTTAAACTAAATACAATTGGTGATACACATAACTCTCCAGAGCTGTCCTAGGATTTTAAAGATGTACAGCAGATCTTTATTTACCACGCAGAATCACCAAAACAGGCAATGTTATTTGATGATTTGCTCAAATTACTTGCAATACTTTATATTGAAAGGCAGGTGCACGGTTCACTTTATTTTAGTCGAGAAATGTTTATTTCCTATTTAGAATAATCAAGCACTTTGTTCAAGATAGTTTGCATACTTAATTTATTTCCTATATTAATTATAGCTGTATCGATCCCTAAGGCACTTTTTAGGGAAATAAATAAAAAGACTTACACAAAGTTGCTAGAATTTCCTTAAAGAGTCTCGGGAACGTTATAAAACAATGTTACGAAGTTAAAAATATAAGGGAAAATCACAATATAAACTTGTAAATATTCACGCAAAATAGTTCAGTTAAAGGGTAAAAAAATATTGAAACTGTTAACACGAAATGTGTTTATGACCAATGCGTTATATAATTTTATGACATCATCGGATTACTTAAGAATATTCCAGAACTTAGAAAAGATGCAAAATATTTTCAGAGAATATAGTCAGGGTGTACACCATGTCCGCGTTCTAGCAATCCCATATAAGTTTTGTTATCATAATCTGGCATACGTACATAGATGCAGATTTTTTCAGAAAAGTATTTTGGTTGATTAATAAGCTCAAGAAATGCTGTAAAAGTAACGGTCATTTCCACCGGTACATAAGACACGTAGTCTCTAACATTAGGAACATAAAGATCAGGAACCATTCTGGTGATTGCAGAAAAACCCTCGCCATTAGGCTTTTGTACATAAACGCTCTCCACTGAATTGGTTTGCTGATGTGGCGTTGTTACCCAGTTAGGAAGTGGATCGCTATGGTCGTATGGTTCGAGAACTCCAATAAGAACATTACCATTGCGCATTTGTATATAAACATGGTCATATGGATTAATAACACGTTTTGGAACTTGATTTCCAGGTTCTCCCATCGCTCCATCTAATTTTGGAACAAAAACATAGATTTGAGATAAATATCCAGGTAGCCGTGAACTTTCTCTCAGTAGCGGTGAGGCTAATTTTTTTGCTCTTTATGTAATTAAAGTTTGAAAGCCAAGTTTCAAGATTATTAGGAATGTCAATATTAATTGTACATTTACCTGATTAAGTTTTTATACACCGAAAAAATATTTGTAAGTAAGTAAAGAGGAAAAAGTTCATTAAATTCAAAAAATTGTTCTAGAGCAGCGGATATAAAAATCAGTTGACTAAAAGACAAAACCAACTTGTTTTCACGTTACGATCAACTTTTTAACTAAAATTTATTGAAAGTTTACTCAAAATTTAGAAAGTATATTTTAGCGATGGTAGATCGGAGGTATTGAAGGCAGACCGGAAATAAAATAAGCCTGGCTCGCCAAACAGACTGGGAAAGGAAATACCGAGAAAAATCAGAATCGACTGATCTTACAGCCTAATAGAAGTTCCCCAAACTATTCCTTGCGAGTCCTTATTTATGCCTTGTTGACTTTTCGATAGGTTTATTTCGAGACTAGATGAACGAAAGTTGGTTCTTGGGAAACTAAAGTAGCATAACGATCCGATATTATTTCCTTTTTTAACTACTTCGGCACGCCTCTCTAACAACAATGCGATGGTAAAAATATCAAACATGGACTTCATAAGAGAGGAAGAAAATTAAAGTAGATGACTACTCAGAGAAAGAAAACTGCAAAAGGCAGAGATTTAAATTTTAAGGCAGTAAAATAGGACATGCATAAACAAGACTCGCAAAGAAAGAAAGTAATGAAAATAGCAAGAATTTTGACGCTTCGCTGCCTCACAAGAAGAGGAACAGCAAGTTGGTAGTCACAGGAACAGCAGCTAAGCTCTCACAACAAGTTTTGCTTAATCATACCCTGAAAAGGATTTGTGAATTGGAAAAAATGTAATTATCATAGTCAGCGTTAATTCAAATAACATAGAAGCAGGAGCAATTTTAATATGTTCCTGGGGATTTGATGGTAGGTCAGGCTACTCATCTTACAAACAATCTTTCAAATATAAACCTGTAGTACTCAAATATGAAACTATATTTGCTACTACGTTAATACCTTTGAGATTAGCACCGAAGCCATCGCCATCGCTATTTAAGGACTTCTCAAGCACAGGAAAAGGCATCTTTGTACACTGAAAAAATAGTCTAGTTGTCCCAGCTAACCGTTAAGCTGGATTTCCTCTTCCAAGAAAAGAAAGTTGTGTCACCTAGATTTCTAGCTGTTTTATTTAAATTTGCCATCCAGAAATTATTTAGGTAAATTAGTTAGATAATTTATAGATAGCAAATTTACCTAAAACAGCTAGAAATCTAGCTTATATAGCTACACAGGGTCTTCAAAAGGTTCCCGTACTTTTTTCCAGCCGTTATTTTTCCTTGTCATTATGAATTTTTGTTTAATCCGATGGTTTTATTGAATTTCGGGTATAATTTTGTCCGTAAAAAAATTCTATTGGCTGGTCTTCAGAAACAATTTGTACATGACGCCGTCAAATGCTATAAAGAAACCGGAGGCCCTGCGGATCGTCATCTTAGTGGTCGTCTGATTACTGTGACGACCCACGTCCATGTGCAGAATATCCGTAGTAGTGTTCAACGAAACCCGGAGCGTTCGATCAGGAAAATAGTAAAAGAGTATCGTATCAGTGTCGGTAGTTCTTGGAATATCGTCAAAGGAAACTTAGGGCTTCAGAGCTTCAAGATCGCACGCCCTTATTTCCTTGACCATAAGATGCAGCCTGAGGGACTCGAGAAAGCTTGCCGAATGAGTCGCCTGATCGTGGGTGCTCGCTAGTCAATAGTCCTTTTCACGTATGAGAAGATCTTCACAGTCGAATCTCTTTATAACCGCCAAAAGCGTCGCTAGCTGCTTAGGAAGGGCCATCAGGAGACTGCGGCAGTGAAAAATACTGGTCGAAGTCATTTTCCTGCTTCCGTTATTGTTTTGACCGGAATACGAGCCACGGGTAAGACGCCGTTGATTTTCATCGACAGAAATGTCCAAATTAAATCAGCGACCTATTAACAGCAAGTCCTCTGCGAAATTCTGGAGCCTTGGTCGAGGAAGCACTTCGGCCCAGATGGATTTGTACTTTATCAAGATTAGGCGCAGGCACATTCAGTCGGATCCACGATTGCCGTTTGCGAAGAGTTGTTTCCTGGTTTCTGGGGCAAGGACGTTTGGCCACCAAACTCACCGGACCAGAACTCGATGGACTATTTGGTGTAGTCCATCTCAAAGCAATAAATCTCAGGAACTCGTTACGCCAACGCAGACGATCTTAAAATGGCTCTCATTCACGCTTCGGACACGATGAGGGTAGAAGAGTGTGCGAACATTGTCGGAAATCTTCGGACGCGACATCGCAAATGTATTGAAGTCAAAGGGGGGAATTTTGAACACTTCATGTCATTTTCTTTGCCTATATTTCTTTTTATTGTTTTGATCAATTTTTTGATTTTGTATGTGTTGGTTTTATTCGTTTCTCGTAGAAAATATAGACTTCATAGAGGCTACCTGTTAAAAATGGCAAATGAGAAGCGTGCAAGACAAGGGAATGTTTAAGAATAGAATAGATTGCTCTATCTTATCATTTACTACTGAATGTGAATCTTTTCAATGGACTATGCACTTTTACAAGTCAAATATATGTTAAAGATAAGTCTTGCTACAAAATTCCATTTTCGGTCCATAAAATACCCATTTATGGTGTCGACATGATTTAATACAGTACAATATCCGGCTGGAACTTTGGGCGAAGAAACATCGGAAGCTAGTAACAAAAATTACAAAAATCACAAGCCTAATTATAGTAGAAAGCATTGCTGAGCTGCTAGTATAAAAGTAGGCAACAATGCCGACCAATCTAGAGCTGGGGGAGCCAATGAAAATGGATTCAATGCGATGGATCGGCGGGATCTCGCGACCTTTGGGTGGACGGAGCGACTGAATCACGACTTGTTAGACTGCTACGATGCGAGTGTGGCCCGTGAACGGGGTTACATGGCACGGCTGCATGCTCTGTGGTGCGAGAAACACCCGGAGCTATCACACTTTTCGCAGCAACGTCTGCGAAACCATGCTGAACTACTCCGTAAAAGGGACTATGTAAGCGGAACGCCTACTCTACCACAGCTAGAACAAACCGGCAACAGAGGAAGAGAGGCGACACTTAGACCAACCGCGGGCAGGCATCCAATAGATGAATAGCGATGCTTTACGACCCGGAGAAACATCAACACCAAGGTTTTTATCAAGCCTAAAGATCTGGCTGAAATGGATGACGAGCTTCGTGCACATTTTTCCGGAGAATCCGACCTCTGGGCTATCAATTATCGTGTGTATAATGCAGCGAGCGCTTTGGCCGATGCGAACCATAAAACAAAATCAACGGTTGATCATAAGACCAATAGACGAATGCATCAACTTGCCATGAAGATAGGCTGGGCAAGACAGTACGCGTCCAGCGTTTAGTGTGTGATTGACTACATCATATCTGGCAGGAATTTTACCGCCAAGGTTCAAAAGTTCGCGCGCCAAATCCGGACCCGTTATCACACACTTAACAAGTCAAAGCTGCTGACCATCAGGCAGCATATTGTTGAGAGAATACGGGTACTATCTGAAGCTCAGAGAAGTCTAGAACGGAGGGAGAGGTGTGTCAGAGAAAATCAACAGTTTCTCTTTGACCCATCTCGACTCTTCCAAGATCCTCCAGTTACTATCGAACACCCACCCAAACCAAAGGAGGTCGAAGTATTTTGGAGAGATGTCTAAGAAGTTCAGCATAGACTGACGAAGACATAGAAAATATAAATAGCTTCAAGGAGTTATGTGTTGCCCTTATAACACCTGATAAAGAATGCCCATCCATCACTACCGAGGAGGTGAAAAAAGTATTAAGAGAGATAAAGAACTATTCCGCACCGGGACAAGATTGTATCAAAACCTTCTGGTGGAAGAAGTTTTATTCAACCCATCAGCATTTGGCCCGAATTTTGACCTAATATTTGATGTCGAAAGAGCCAATTCCAGAGTGGTTGGTGGGAGCGCGCACAATACTCCTGCCGAAAATAGGCAACTTAGCTGACCCGAAGAATCACAGGCCAATAACTTGTCTGAACATACTTTATAAGATATTCACAGCTATCCTAAATGATAGAATTTTTCGGGCAATTAAACCTGTGTGGCAAGAAATGTATGAACAACGAGTCTCAAAGAAAGGCGTAGCCGGATGTCGGGAGAACCTGCTCATCGATAGATGTGTCTGCAAAAATGCAGCATTCTACCAGCGTGACCTATCGATGGCCTGGATTGATTATCGGAAAGCTTTCGATTCGACCTTCCATAGACTTATCATTTGTCTTTTGGAAATCTTAAAGGTTCATCCGCAAATAGTTGGGTGCATAGAGAGATTGATGCCGCTTTGGAAAACCAGATTTACTATCTCATCTGGAAAAAATCGTGTGACAACTAACAAGGCCATCTTTTAGAGAGGTGCCTTTAAGGGCGACACCATGAGCCCACTCCTCTTTTGACTTACATTATTGCCACTATCTTGCCACTTCGCCATTCCGGCGGGTACTTGTGCGGCAAACCTGCAGATCGAAAGTACAAGGTTACTCATGTATTTTACATGGACGATCTTAAAATCTATGCTAAAAACAGAGAGCAGCTGTATCTTGCTCTGGGGATTGTCGAACGATCTACTAAGGAAATTGGAATGCAATTAGGGTTAGACAAATGCGCCAAGGTTTATTTGAAGCGAGGAAAACTTAATGGCATCACTGAAGATCCTGAGCTCGTTGATAGAAGCGCCATTCGACACCTTTGCGCTGGAGAGAATTATACATACCTGGGCGTGCTACGGAGCCGCATTCAGGATGTGACATCTATAAAGGATACTGTCCGAAGCAGATACAAACGTCTCATCCTACAGATCTGGTCTTCCGAACTGTCGTATTACTTTATTCATTTGGAGTGTCTTCACAACAGAATTGTTCTGGGTACAACACGTAGAGTTGCAAATGGAAGAGACCCTCTTCTTAAAATGGTCAAGAATGACGAAGAAGTGGGCAAAGGAGCGTTTCTGTACAAAGCAGCGGAGGAGGCTGCTGAAACATTCGGACTTGACTTTAGTATTGAGCAAAATGTATCAAATCTCATCTATCTCGAGTACTCACTCTTGAAAGCCCGGATTAAGAAAGCACAAGAGAAAAACTTTTGTGAACAGCTCCTCGATAAGAAGATGCAAGATATCTTCCACAGAAATGCGAAGGATCAATCAATGTCTTGTGAGCTCACGTCTGCTTTCCTTAAATCGCCCGGATTAAAGTCTGGTACGGAGGGTTTCATTTTTGCATACCAAGACGTTGTCATTTCCACCTTAACATATCGGCGCCACATTTTGAGCCAAGACATTCCCGATGATCGCTGCAGGACGCGCCATGCACACCCCGAGCATTTAGCTCACATACTATCTAGTTCTCCAACTCACGCGGGAACGACCTACATTCAAATGCACAATGCGGCGTTAAGAGTGCTTTATTACCATCTGTGCCACTCCTACGGCATTAACCTTAATTTCGCACCTCTAAGTGTGTCTAGGGAAATTGAGTCAATTGTCGAGAATGGGAAGTTCCGCATATACTGGAACTTTATATTCTCGACAATTGTTTCTGTTGCTCACTCGAGGCCTGCCATGGTTTTTCTTGACTTCGAGAAGCGAGCGATGTTCGTTATCGAATTTTCGGAACCAGCTGACAAAAACATCATGACCAAGGAGAATGAAAAGAAAGAGAGGTATCGAGCTAAAACAGTTGCGGGAAAAATGCAGAAGGCGGTTGTCCTTAGGTCGCTACGT
>NC_046657.1:156220040-156221950 GCF_010883055.1 Belonocnema kinseyi
GCTATCGCACTTTTCGCAGCAACGTCTGCGAAACCATGCTGAATTACTCCGTAAAAGGGGCTACGTAAGCGGAACGCCTACTCTACCACAGCTAGAACAAGCTGGCAACAAAGAAAGAGAGGTGACACTAAGACCAACCGATTGTTCGGGCAATTAAACCTGTGCGGCAAGAAATGTATGAACAACGAGGCTCAAAGAAAGGCGTAGCCGGATGCCGGGAGAACCTGCTCATCGATAGATGTGTCTGCAAAGATCAGCATTCCACCAGCGTGTCCTATCGATGGCCTGGATTGATTATCGGAAAGCTTTCGATTCTACATCCCATAGACTTATCATCTGTCCTTTGGAAATCTTAAAGGTTCATCCGCAAATAGTTGGGTGCATACAGAGATTGATGCCGCTTTGGAAAACCAGATTTACTATCTCATCTGGCAAAAATCGTGTGACAACTAACAAGGCCACGTTTCAGAGAGGTGTCTTTCAGGGCGACACCATGAGCCCACTCTTCTTTTGCCTTACATTATTGCTACTATCTCTAGCATTGCGCCATTCCGACGGGTACTTGTGCGGCAAACCTGCAGATCGAAAGGACAAGGTCACTCATGTATTTTACATGGACGATCTTAAGATCTATGCTAAAAACAGAGAGCAACTGCATCTAGCTCTGGGGATTGTCGAACGATATACTAAGGAAATTGGAATGGAATTTGGGTTGGACAAATGCGCCAAGGTTTATTTGAAGCGAGGAAAACTTAATGGCATCCCTGAAGATCCTGAGCTCGTTGATAGAAGCGCCATACGACACCTTTGCGCTGGAGAGACTTATACATATATGGGCGTGCCACAGAGCCGCATTCAGGATGTGACATCTATAAAGGATACTCTCCGAAGCAGATACAAACGTCTCATCCGAAAGATTTTGTCTTCCGAACAGTCGGCGAGGAACAAAGTATCTGCAACGAACATCCTTGCCGTCCCGGTACTACTCTATTCATTTGGAGTAGTTACATGGACGAAGAACGAGCTCAGATCTCTTGATATCGGGACAGGAAAGGTTATGTACATGAACAAAATCATGCATCTTAAGTATTCCGTTCCGCGACTGTACATCTCACGCCGTCAAGGGGGTCGCGGAATATTGAGTCTTGAATGTCTTCACAACAGGATTATTCTGGGTACAGCACATAGAGTTGCAAATGGAAGAGACCCTCTTCTTAAAATGGTCAGGAATCACGAGGAAGTAGGCAAAGGAGCATTTCTGTACAAAGCAGCGGAGGAGGCTGCTGAAACACTCGGACTTGACTTCAGTATTAGGGGTGAGCAAAATACATCAAATCTAATCTATCTCGAGTAATCACTCCTGAAAGCCCGGATTAAGAAAGCACAAGAGAAAAACTTTGTAAACAGCTCCTAGATAAGAGGATGCACGGTATCTTCCACAGAAATGTGAAGGATCAGTCAATGTCTTGTGAGCTAACGTTTGCTTTCCTTAAATCGCCCGGATTGAAGTCTGGTACAGAGGGTTTCATTCTTGCATGCCAAGACGGTGTAATTTCCACCTTAACATAATGTCGCCACATTTTGAGCCAAGACATTCCCGATGATAGCTGTAGGGTGTGCCGTGCACACCCCGAGCATTTAGCTCACATACTATCTAGTTGTCCAACACACGCGGGAACGACCTACATTCAAAGGCACAATGCGGCACTAAGAGTACTTTATTACCATCTGTGTCACTCCTACGGCATTCACCTTAATATTGCTCCTCTAAATGCTCCTAGGGAAATTGAGTCAATTGTCGACAATGAGAAGTGCCGCATATACTGGAACTTTATATTCTCGACAATTGTTTCTGTTGCTCACTCCAGGCCTGACATGGTTCTTCTTGACTTCGAGAAGCGAACCATGTT
>NC_046657.1:156222050-156245872 GCF_010883055.1 Belonocnema kinseyi
CCCATTTATCAAACTTTCTTATTTTTTAAATTAAAGCTTTTTAAATAAATGGCACTTAGGGAAATTTAAAAAAAGATTGAACTTTGTTGTTGAATTACAAATTGTTGAACAAATTGTAAGAAATATACTGACGCCAACAAAATCTTCAAACAATAAGTAATATCCATATAGTTCTAAATACTTTGATATATTTTCGTTAGGATTTAGTGTAATTTCACAATTATTCACTGAAATGTTACAGAGTTGTATGTAGCGAAATAGTAGATCGATAAAATTGAAATTTAGTAAAAGTTTTCTATTAAAAAGATCGAAAACAACACTGAGAAAATCCTTTTTCATTACAAACACATTTTCATACAATTAGGGAATAAAATAAAAACATAAATAAATGATAAAATAATCAATGTTAAAGAAGTTAAATCAAAGAGGTGGAACTTTCTAGATAGCATTTTACGAGTCGATTTTTTATTTTGCAATATTATTGAAATTTTTCAATATTAATGAACAACTACTCAGCAAGGTTTTCATTCAAACTTGTACAGTAGAACCTCGCGTATTCGAGCTATTGTGGACCAGCTTCAACGTGCATAAGCGGAAAACTCGGATAAAATGGAATTTTAAATAAAAGGAAAGTCTCAGTGTAATGAAATGAGATTCTACTTAAATTAAAATTCAATTTGCACAATTAAATCTCTTAAAAAATCCTATAAATAGTTTACATTACACATTCCATAATGTGTCCAATTAAATCTCTTAAAAAATCCTATAAATAGTTTACATTACACATTCCATAATGTGTCTTTCTTTAAGAGCGGTCCACACAGTTCTTAACGTAGAGAGTATTTAGATTATTAACCAATCAGAGCAGCGGTTTATGAAGATCTGCTCTGATTGGTTGAGACAAGTTCATATGTATGCATAATGCATAAGGCTCGAATAATAGAGACTACTCTTGCGCTAAAGCTCGGATAAGACGGTTTCACTATTTTCCTTTTAACCTCGGATAATCGCGAAATCGGATAAAGCGGGCTCGGATAAGAGAGGTTCTACTGTATTAAAGTAGTAAAAAAACACTTAATAACGCAAATTTAATTCCTGGGAAAGTTTTTATCATGTTTTGATTACTTTTCTATAAGAATTATTTAGAAAATTTTAATTATTATATAACTTTGAAAATTATAGAACTTTATAGACCAATTCCTGAGTTAATATCATAGGAAATGCGTAATATTGATTCATTCATTTTTCTCCATTCATTTTTTTCCAAATAGAGGCAGTGATGATAAACTTGACCCTGAAGTTTGAAGTATCTCATCAACGCCGACTGATAAATTTTCGGATTTTTTGTTCTTATATACTAACCATTATTTGATTAAAAATATGCGAATAGTAGGGAGATTTTTTACCGGGATGTCACGATTATTATTGCTGACTATATTTATTGCAGCTAGAACCCTGAACTTTCAAATCGTTATTTAAGTTTACAATATTTTTGCCTTTTAGCCTCGTGTTGTGATTTATTACAATACTTTCCCAGGGTCATTCTTTTTATTATTGTTCTTATCTTTTCTTTAAATATTTGAGGGAAGAACTATAATCAGTTGTCGGCACTACATAATTTTCTACACAATACGAAAGCATATATATTGATAGCGATTATCTTGTTTTGTGCAGGGTTTATGATACTTTGAAAAATTATCTGATTTCGTTGGACGGAGGTTAATAAAGAATATATTTTTATATATCATACTGACATTTTTTCTGATGTCAAAGATTAAGAAATGAGGAAAATGATCCCATCATTTTTAAGCTACGCTGCAGGAATGTTTTCTATTATTCCAATTTCTTTCGGAGATCGCTCAAATTGCAGATCTTCAAATATAGATCTGAATTTTTAAAAATGAAATCTGCTATATCATACTGATGTTTCTTGGGAGACCATTCTGGGAGTTTTTATATAAGTCTGATTCCTTTCAAAGATGGCTTAAATTGCAGTTCATGGAATTTAAATGTGTATTAAAAAAAAATTCCTATATTATGCTATAGTTTTTTTTTGTTATTGCTGCGCAAAAGGCTTGGCTAAATTTTGCTGCGGTATAAAATTCACGAAAATCACGGCGTTATTAAAATTCAGGGAATCCGCAGATTTCATGTAATTGAATAATTCACGAAATTTCTAGAATTCCCGGAATTCAAACAATTCATAGAATTCATATTCAAGAAATTAATGGAATTGAATGAATTCACGGAATTCGCGGAATTCATGAAATTCAAGTTGCAAGTAATTATTTGAATTTATTAAATTCACGAAATTCGTGGAATTCACGGACTTCAAAGAATACAAAGAATTCGTAGAATTAACGAAATTCACGGAATTAATTAAATTTACGGAATTCACGGAATTTAGGAGATTAAAGAAAATCACGAAATTCATTAAATGTGAGGAATTCACGAAATTCATGGAAATAAAGGGATTACAAGCATTCGCGGAAATCACGGAATTTACGTAGTTCAATGTAGTCACGTAGTTCAATTAATTCATAGAATTCAAATAATTGACGAAATTAATGCAATTCAAGCAATGTATGGAATTTGCGACGTTCACAGAATTTGTAGAATTCATGGAATTCATGGAATTTTCGGAATTTGTGGAACTTTTGAAATTTATAAAATTGATGGAATTCTTTGATTTCAAACAATTCACGGAATTGATAGGATTCTGGCATTTTATGGAATTATCGCAATTTAATGAATTAATAGAATTCAAGTAATTCATAGAATTCAAGCTATTTGTGAAATTTGAGGAATTCGTGGGATTTAAGGAATTCACGGGGTGCATGAAATTAAAGAAAACCACGGAATACAATGAGGTTATAGCATTTAATAAATTCATGAAATTAAAGGTATTGGAGAAATTTTTTGAAATAATTCAATTCTGTAAATTCTTTAAATCTTATGAATTCCATTAACTTTGTGAATTCCATAAATTCGATTACTTGAATTCCGTAAATTCTTTGGATTCCGCAAATTGCTTGAATTCCTTAAATATGGTGAATTCCGTGAGTTTAATGAATTGCGTGAATTCCGCATTCTTAATGAGTTCTTTTAGTACCGTGAATTCTATGAATTCCTTAAATTCCTTGCATTTCTTAAATTGTGTGAAATCATTGAATTTCTTCATGTCCTTGAATTCTGTGTAATCCTTTAATTATACAAGTTTCAAGGATTCCATAAATTCCGTGAATTCTTGGCATTTCGTGAATTTTTTCAATCCCGTGAATTCAATATATTGCGTGATTTCATCGAATTGCTTTAATTCGCTTAATTCATTTAATTCTTTGAGTGCCTTAAATTCTGGGAATTACTTTAATTTTTGAATCCCTTGAATCCCTTTAAAATCTGGAATTTCGTGAAGTCCTTGAATTCTGTATAATCCTTGAATAACATGCATTTCGACAATTTCATTAATTCCGTGAATTTCACGAATTCTTTAAATTCCATGAATTCTTGGGATCCCGCAAATTCTCGGGATTTCGTGAGTTCCTTAAATCCCATCAATTCAGTAAATTGCGTCATTTCGTTCAATTGCATTAATCCATTAAATATCCTGTATTCTTTTAGTTCCGTAAATTCTATGAATTCCTTAGATTTCTTGAATTTCTTGAATTCCCCAATATACTTGAATTTTGTGAAATCCTTTTATGGCAAATATGATGCAGAAGTTTTACTGGCTACAAAAATTCTGATGTGAAATTCCAATCCAGAAATTCGGTCATTCATTTTCGAAAAACATCGCTATGATTTAAAAAGTGTTTGGTGATGATTCTGTAACTGATAATCAATTATAGAGTCGTTAAGCGATTTGAAAGTAGCCGTGCTTCAGTGGAAAGAGATTCTTGCTCTGATAGATCCACACGCAAAAACTATTTTAAAATGTGAAAGCAGAAAGGTGTTAAGCGTTAAAAATAAGCTTAAAATATTAAGATCGCACAGAAAAAGCATTACCCAGTAGTTCTGAATTGATCACGTGATGCAGTAAGAAGTAAACAGCTAGAAGACGCTACAATCTGAATTACGTGATACGTGTTGACTCTGTCCATACCTAGGGACTGACGAGACGGTCTGGCCTGGGTCTATTTAGTACAAATTTAGTTTTTTAACCAGGACCAGACCAGCCCACCTGGTCAGGGCCAAGACTGGAAACCAGATGGTCTGATCTGGGCCAGGATAACGTCAAAATATTTGTCCACACGAAATACAAACAGTTGTACGTACTTTACTTTTGTTGGACATCGAACGTTGTTCCTTTCTGTGTAATAATTCATTTTTAATCCACTAATGTTTAATCCACTATTGTAGCCTTTTCCTTAACTTAAACGTAAGGTTTAAATTTGTATTTGTTATAAACATTTTCAATATCCGAGTTCCTCTTCTCAAAACCTTATATCTTACATAATAATTATTTTTCAGGAAAAATAGGTAAACACAGTTAAAAAATATTGTTATTTGGATATGTATTTATTTCAGATAAATCCCGAGGGATAGATAACCCTCTAATAAACAGGAAGTACAATAAGCATATAAAATTACTTAAAGCGTTCGAAAGTACAATTTACGCGTGAAAAGTCTTTCGTATCAATGTTAAAAATATTTTTTTTTATCCAGTTAAGCAATAGAATAATTAAAAAATGATAGAAATAATAAAATGTATATATTTATTTGAATTAAGAAATGCTGATTTTATGGGATATGAAACATGTCACTATTTTGTCTTTTTTTCGATATCTTTAAAGCCAAGAGCAACGGCCATGAACATAAAAAAGTCCACTTTACTGTATGGTGTCGTCTTAATCCAAGAAATTAATATTTTCGAACTCCCCTAGCATTTTGGTGCATTGGATCATATGTAAACTATTCAAGAGTACACTGAGAAAAATGTTTGGTCGGCCAAATGAAAGTTTGGTTATCTCAAAGAAAAATTTTGGTTGCTACAGAAGCAACAAAACTCTTGATCCAGCCAAATTATTTTATCACTATTCCGTTAATTCAGCCGAAATTTTTTGAATAATAATATGGTATTCATCAAGGGAAATTTTTATTTTTTAGATATAATGAAATACCTTATTTGTGCGAGAAAATTCTAAAGTAAAAGAATCAAAGTGATTCAATAAAATGCATTTAGTTTGCGAAGAATTTGATTTATTACTCACATTTAAGTTTCATCAGGATAACAGAACATGATAATAGATAAAATTTTGATTCAGCGAAAGTTTCTCTTTAAAATTAAAGCATTTTACTGAATCAAAGTATTTCCACACAAGTCACCTTCAGAAAACCTTTAATTTATATTTCCTGTTCCATTATAAATTTTAACAATTGCGCAGAGCCTTTAGGTAAACACCCGGAAATAAAAATATTTGAAATTATCAAAAGTGATCTTCAGAAAACCACAAGCTATATAACTATATAATATATCACTTTTAACTTACCAAATCTAAAGTTTGCCCCAGCAGAATACTCAAAATTTAAAAAAAAACTTTAATTGTGACCTAACTGACCTTCAGAAAACCTCACATTATATTCGCAACCCCATAATATTAATAAGGCAGTCTTGAAAAGCATCCCTATCACATTGACTTAAACAAATCTCAAGTACCTCCCGAAAAATTCCGAAAGAATACAAAAATTTTAAATGATCACGCAACTCACCCTCAAAAAACCACCAGATATATTCAAAAACCGACAATAGTATTAAAAAAAATTAAAACCTTCAGAAAAACACAAGCGACATTCCTAAATCCACAATAAAGTTTTAAAAAACGAAAACCGCCTCTACTACTTTTACCTGAACAAATCTCAAGTACCTCCCATCAAAATACAACAAATTAAGGATTTTTAAATTATCACACAAATAGAAACCCACACTAATATATTTATTAAAACCCGAAAACCACTCCAAACACTTTTACCTTAATAAATTTCAAGTGCCTTCCGACAAGCACTCGAAAAAAAATTTTTTTATATGATCACACAGCTCATCTTCAGAAAACCACAAGCTACATTCCTAAACCCACAATAATACTTTTAAAAAAACGAAAACCACCTCTTCCACTTTATCATGAATAGATCTCAAGTGCCTTACGAAAAAATACTCAATAAATTTAAAAAAGTTTAAAAAGTCACCTAAATTACCTTCAGAAAACCCCAAATTAGATTCACAACCCCAACATTATTTTTTTAAACATGCAAATCACCCTGACCATTCTTACCTGAAAAAACCCCAAATACCTTCGGACAAAATACTTAAAAGATTTAAAAATTTTATATGATCACACAGTTCATCTTCAGAAAAACATAAGCTATATTCCGGAACCCACAATAATATTTTTTTAAACCGGAAACCACCCCTACCATTTTAAACCTAATCGAGTCTCAAGTTCCTCATGGAAAAGTAGTCAATGAATTAAAAAATGTTTAATAGTGACCTAAGTTACCGTTAGAAAACCTTAAGTTATATTCACAACCCCATAATATTTTTATCACCCTGAAACCACACCGACCACTTTTAACTAAACAAATCCAAAGTGCTTCCGGGGAAAACACTAAAAAAAATTTAAAAATTGAAATGACAACACAATTTACTTTCGAAAAATCCCAAATTACATTTCTAACCATACAATATTATGTTTAAAAACCGAAAAACACCCCTACCCCTTCTAACTGAACAAACCTCAAGTTTCTTCCAGCAAAACACTCAAAAAATGAAAAAATTTGAAATCATCACACAGGTGACCTTCATAAATCCATAAGCTATATTTCGAAACCCAAAAAATATATTCCTTTAAATGTAAACTACCCCTACCATTTTAACAAAACGAATCTCAAATGCCTCACGGAAAAGTACTCAACAAATTTAAAAATTTTAAACAGCGACCTAAGTTACATTCAGAAAACCCCAAGTTATATTCACAACCTCATAATAATTTTTGTTTCAACCAGAAACCATCCCGACCACTTTCACCTTAAAAAATCCTAAGTGCGTTCCAGCAAAACACGTTAAAACAATTTTTAAACTTTAAACGATCACGCAACTCACCCTCAGAAATTCACAAATTAAATTCCGAAGCCCACAATAATATATTTTTTTCAACCCGAAAACCACCACGACCGAAAACTTCTACGTAAAACAAACCAAACATTTAATAATTTTAAATAGTGAACTAAATTACCTTTAGAAACGCCCAAGGTATATTCGCAACCCCATAATAATATTTGAAAACTCTTTTACACTACCTTAAACAGGTTTACGTGACGAAATTAAAAGTGCTTCATGAAACAAAAATGAAAAATTTTTCACAAATCACACAAGTCACTATTAGAACACCCCAAGTTATATTTCTAACATTAGGAAACTATTTTTGTTTTAACAGTTTTTGTTGAGTTGAAAATTCGTATAGCCGTATCACGTGTAGAAATACATTCAAGTGGAGAGCGAAATAGAAATAGAGCTTCGTGGCATATGAGGCAAGATCTCGGCAATCTCCGCGGCAGCCCCGAGCGATACGTCGAAGAATGCCGAAGTTACAGTCGAGTGAACACATAGGCATAAGGAGTCTAGACCCTCAATATCTTTTATCTGCCAAAGCTCTTGTTTAGAGAAAGAGAGAGAGAACGAGCCGAGCGAGTAATACTCTCTCTTTCTAACACGGTCACGTGGGCTGATGACGCAGCACCCCACTCTCGAGTGTAATCTTCTTGCGCTCAGCTGCTACATTCAAATACTTCAGTCGATTGATGATAATAAAAATGTATTGCATTGCGGAAAAATAAAAGTCTTGAATTTAAGTTTATCTCTATGATTCAAGACTTTTATTTTTCCGCAGGACAATACATTTTGATTATCATCAATCGACTGAAGATTACACTCGAGAGTGGGGCGCTACATCATCAGCTCATGTGACCGTGTTAGAAAGATGTAGCATTACTCGCTCGGCTCGTTTTCTCTTTCTCTTTCTCCCTCCCTCTCTCTCTCTCTCTCTCTCTCTCTCTCTCTTTCTCTCTAAACAAGAGCGTCGGCAGATCAAAATATTTCAGGTCTAGACTTCATATATTTATGAGTGAACGGTGCGATCACGCAGCACGGAAATGAAGTGGGGGAGGGGGGGGGGTCGATCTACAGAACATAACGTAGATGTAAGTTTCAGAAATTAGTTTCACCAAAATAATATTGCTATTACTCAAACAGTGGTTGGTTTGACAACAAATTTGTAATATTATTGTACAAATTTTTTAGAATCAATAAAATGTGAAATTTTAGTATTATTTATACTATTTAAGTAGACTTATTCAGTTTTCTCCTATTGTATTAATATGAGCCAAATTACCGCAGCACGCCAACAAACGCAACTCGGGTAGGCAAGCTCAAATCCAAGCTCTGGATAACCTGGGAATAACAGCAATACAATTTCGGTGAGACTAGAGAAAACTTTTTAATTTAAAATTATTTCTTGAAAAAAAGATCCTACTCCATCTTCACTCCATTGGGAATCGAACCACAAAACTTCTGATTTCCGGTCAGGTGCTTTTACAATTAAGCTATTAGAGGGATCAGAATAAGAACTCTTAATTCAAGAAAATAATGCTAATTTTTAGCTAGGTATTAATAATTTTTTTTTTTAAATTTATCTGCTATATCATCAGAGATTGTACCTTACCGACAGTAGATCAACCGTCCAAACCATGAAGGCAGAAAATCTACACAATATCGATCAAGTTAAGAATCTTCAATAACAGAAAATGCTCAACGTCTTAATAAGACTAGATGAAAATTAATATTTTCAAATTACAATTATTTCGTGAAAAAAAGATCCTACTCCATCTTCACTCCATTGGGAATCGAACCACAAAACTTCTGATTTCCGGTCAAGTACTTTTCCAATAATTAAAATAATTAAAAATAATTACTTCTATTATTAACACCTAGCTAAAAATTAGCGTTATTTTGTTGAATTAAGAGTTCTTATTCTGATCCCTCGAATAGCTTAATTGGAAAAGCACCTGACCGGAAATCAGAAGTTTTGTGGTTCGATTCCCAATGGAGTGAAGATAGAGTAGGATCTTTTTTCAAGAAATAATTTTTATTTGAAAATATCAATTTCCATCTACTCTTAATAAGACGTTAAGCATTTTCTGTTATTGAAGATTCTTAACTTGATTGATATTGTGTTGATTTTCTGCCTTCATGGTTTGGAGGGTTGATCTACTGTCGGTAAGGTACAATCTCTGATGATATAGCAGATAAATTAAAAAAAAAATAAATAAAAACTTTTTGATTAAATAATTTTTTTTACAACCAACCACTTTTTTTCAAAGTATGTTCTACCATCCTTGTGGAAGCGCGTGACGAGGTAATATTAAATCAAGGCCTTCACCGCATGCGTGCTCTAGCAGTCCCATATAAGTGCGGCCATCACCTGGAATTCGCACGTAAATACTCGTTTTTCCCAAATTCTCTCTTGCTTCGTGAATTACAGTAAGAAATGCTGTCAAAATAAGATGCTCGTTCACTGGTATATAGCAGCCGGTGTCGCGAACACGACGTTCAGTGGTAGCAGGTCGTTCGTCAATAATTCCAGTTAAAAGTCTGGTATTAGCATTTCGTACAAAAGCATTTACCCGTGTATTACTTGGCTCCCTTGGTGATCTTACCCAGTTAGGAATTGGATGTGCGCCTATAGGTTCGAGATGTGCAGTATAAACAAGGCCACTTTGTAATCGTATATAGACGTCGGAATATGCTTCAACATTATACCGATTATCTAGTGATGAACGAACAGGGCTAATACTTGTGCAAGGTGATTCTGGTACAAAGGGTAGTCCTGCGTCTAATTTAGGGAGACAAAATTAAAATTAGTACGTTTGCGGAAAGAACGTTGAACTATCCTAATTCTTACTACCATTACTCCCAGAGCAAGATAGACTAAGGCTCTCAACCCCAGGGCAAAACGGATATTTTCAAATGGTTATAACTTTCTTTCTATGAACGTGAACTGAAATTTGTAGGAAAGATTTCTGAAGGGCTTGCTTGTCCTTTCATTTTAGGAAAAAATTTAAAGTTTGTTAATTTTCACACGAAAAATTGCGATGTAAACATTTTATTTAGCATTTTCCATTCTTCTAGTACTTTCGAGTTTTTTTAAGTAATACGAAGAAAAGCTTGAGCTCATGAACGCCGCAGAGTGTGGCAAACAAAAGTCTGTGAAGAAATTTATATTACGAAGAGATTTCTGAGCCGATTCGAAAGTTTTTCAGTTGAAACAAAAATTAATAAAATTCCACATAAATATTTTATGATCGCTAACGCAAAAATAGTCATACCAGTCATTCATAAGTGCAAATCGGTTGCATTCAGACCTAATATAAAAATCCAAGACCGCATCTAATCCAATCTAATCGAATATACTCCAATCCAATTCATTATAGACCAGTCTTATCTAATTCATTTAAATCTACTTCATTCCAATCGAGTTTATTCCAATCCTATTGATTTCCATTCACTCTAATCTGTTCCAAGCCAATCGAATCCAATCCATCCAATTATTTCTGATCAAATCCAGTTCATTTCAATCTTTTCCAACCCAATCAAATTCATTCCAATATAATCCACTCCAATCTATTCTAATCCAAATCCATTCCAAACGAAAATACCCCAATTTAATCAACTTAAATCTATCCTAATTCAAATTATTTCAATCCGATTCTTTCCAATCTACTCCTGTCCACTCCAATTCAATCAAATGCAATTCACCTTGATCCATTCCACGCAAACCGCTTCTATCGAATTTACTCTCATCTATTCTAATTCACTTCAATCGAATCCGCACCAATTCATTCAACTCTAATTCAAACTACTTCAATTCATTTCAATCCAATTTATTTCAATCAAGTCGTCTCCCGTTTATACAATTTATTCCTACCTAATTCATTCCAATAAAATCCAATCTTAATTCATTCCAAACTGAATCAATCCACCTCAATCCACTTCGATTCAATCACATTACAATCCAATTCATTCAGGTCGAATCCAATCTAATTCCTTGAAATCCACTCAACTCCATTCGAGTTTATTCGAATTAAATGCTCTTTAATTCACTCCAATCTGTCCAATCCAATCAAATCCACTTAATCCAATTCTTTCCCATTCATTTCAATCAAATCCAATTCAATATAATCAAATTCAATTCAATTAACTCCACTCCAATCGATTAAAATTTACTTCATTTCAATCCATTCCAACCCAAACCAATTCATTACAATGTATGGTAATCCACTTCAACTAATTCTAATGAAATCCATTCCAGATTAATCTACCACAATTCAATCCACTCAAATCCATGCCCATCCAATTTATTTCAATGCGTTTGATTCCAATACACTCCAGTCCACTCCACTTGAATCCAATTCACTCTAGTCTATTCGATACAAATCGTTTTGATCGAATTTACGCTAACCTATGCTAATCTACTTTAATCGAATCCCCTCCAATCGAATCAACTCTGATCCACTCCAATCGATTCAAATTAATCCAAATTCAATTCACTCCAATTAATTCCAATTATTCCAATTCAATTCAATCTAATCCATTCTAATTTACTCTGATCAAATCCACTTCATTCTAATCCATTGCAATCAATCTATATTCCCTTCAATCAACACCACTGCAATCTGTTTAAATCCAATGCATTCGCGTGCACTCTAGTCGAATCCACTCCAAAGAATTCCCATCGAATTCCCACTGATCCATTCTAATTGAATCTACTCCAATGTAATCCAATCTACTCAAATCTATTTCATCCCAAGCCACTCCAAACCACTCTATTCCAATCTTTTCCAATAAATTACTCCAAATCACTCTATTATAATCCAATAAATCACTCCAAACCACTCTATTCCAATCTATTCCAATAAATTCATATCCACTACGATCATCACCACTCCAATCCATTCTAATCCAATTTTGTCCAATCCACTCTAGTCAAATCCGCTCCACCTCATTGCAATCGAATTCAGAACAATCCATTTCAATGTCATACGCACTGATCCATTCCAATTCACTACAATCTATTTCAATCCGATTCATAATGAAAACCACCCCTACCCCTACTTATCTGAACATATAAGAAGTGCCCTTCTGTAAAGCACTCAACCATACCAGTCAAATCTACCCTGCTTTTATTCACTCTAATCAATTCCAATCCAGTTCATTACAATCTTCGACAATTCAATCCAATCCAATTCACTCCAATCCATTCCACCCAAACCACTCCAATCGAATTTACTCTAATCCATTCTAATTCGCTTTAATCGAACTCGCTCAAATTCATTCAACTTTAGTTAATTTCAATCCACTATAATCCATTGCCGTTTACTCCAACCCACTTCAATCCAATTTATTCCAATCCAATCCATTCCGATACAGTCGACTTCAGTTCATACAACTCATTACAACCTGATTCATTCTAATCAAATCCAAACCTGATTCATCCCAATCTAGTTTAATCCACAACAATCCTTTCCGATTCAATTCATTCTAAAACATTTCAACCGAATTCAAGTCAGACCAATCTAATTCACTATAATTCATTCTAATTCAATCTACTTTAATTCATTACCATCCACTAAAATCCTTTTTAATCAATTCGAATCCAATTCATTTTAATTCCCTTTAATTAAATCCAATCCAATTTATTCCAATCCATGCCATCCAAAACCCTCCAATCCAATCAAATCTAAGCCCATCCAATTTATTTCAATTAATTCAAATTCAACCCGATCCACTCCAATAAATTTTAATCCAATCCATACTAATCCACTTCGATAAAATCCACTTTAATCCACTAAACATCACTTCATTTCAATCCCTTGCAATCAATTCTTATCCATTTCAATAAACATCACTTTAATTCACTCCAATCCGTTCAAAAACAATTAATTTCAGTGCTCTCTAGTCGAATCCACTCAAACCCATTCTAATCAAATCCACAAAAATCCATTCCAATTTGACCTACTCCAATTCAAACTAACTCAATTTATTACAATCCATATCTATAAAACCCCTCCAATCGAATTCACCCTAACACATTCGAATTCATTTTAATCGAACCCCCTCCAATAAAATCAACTCTATCCCATTCTAATCCATTTCAATTAATTCCCATTCAACCCACTCCAATTCATTTCAATAAATTTCAATTCATTCCTCACCAATCCATTCTAATCCAATTTAATAAAATCGACTTTAATCCACTACAAATCACTCCATTCTAATCTATTCCAATCAATTCCTATCCATTACAATCAACACCACTTCGATTAAATCCATTTCGTTCAAATCCAATTAATTCCAGTGCACTCTAGTCGTACCCACTCGAACTCATTCCAGTGGAATCCACGCCAATCCATTCGAATTTAATCTACCCCAATCCAATCTAATCTACTCTATAATATTCTAATTCAATCCACTTCAATCTACTTCAATCCAGTTTAAATTACTCCATTGCAATCCATTCCAATCAATTCCTACGAACTCCAATCATTACCACTCCAATCCATTCCAATATATTCGAATCTAATTCGTTTCAATCCACTCTATTGAAATTAAGATTGATATTCTTTGGAAGAAATTTAATCTTTTTGGATCAAAATTCACTGCTTTTGCTTGAAAATTAGTTTGACATTGAAAATTAATTTTTCTGGCTAACATGTAACTAAATTTGTTGTCAAGATTTATTTTTTAAGCATTTAATCTGTCTGGCAGAAAATTCATTTTATTTGTTTAAAATTTAACTATTTAGTTCCAAAATAATTTTTTTCCCCTTAAAAGCTTATTTCTTCAACTGCTAATTAAGCTATTCTTTTTTTTGCTGTGAATTAATACATTTAAATTGAAAATTCGTCTATTGGAAAATTTATGTATTTGGTTAAAAATGTATCTATTTTATTGAAAATTTATCTTTTTTGTTTAAAAGCTTATTCCTCTAGCTAAAAATAACCTATTTTACTTCTTGTTGAAAATTGCTCTTTTTAGTTTAAAAATTCATCTTGTTTTTAAAAATTGCACTTTTTTGTCAAAAAATGTAACCTTTTTGATTAAAAATTTTACTATTGGGCTAAAAATTATTATATTTTTTAAATCTTCTAATTTAAGATTTTATTTCTTTTGTTATAAATTGAATTTTTTTATGAAAATATGCATGATCTTAATAAAAATTCAATTTATTTGGTTAAAAATTTTACCAATTTTATGAAAATTCGTCTTTTTTAAAGTTATTTTTTTCATTGAAAATATAACTATTCAATTTTTGGTAGAAAATTGTAGAAAATTTCATTATTATTTAAATTCTTATTTTGGTTTTTAGAAGTCAAGAGTTATCATTTTTTGATGAAAATTCAACTATTTTTACGAAAATCGTCTTGTTGTTTAAAAATTCATCTACATTAGTAGAAATTGTATCTTTCCATATTTTAGTATTGATAAGCCAAACTGTCAAATTTGTTTGACAATTTTTGCTTGACCAATTTTTCGAGAAATCGTTGCTGAGAGTTAAACTTCTTTGGAAAAAATTCGTGTCTTAACTTGAAGGTTAAGCAATTTAATTCAACATTTTTTTCTTTCACGTTCAAAAAATTTGAATTTTTTGAAAATTTTATTTTTTTGGTTTCAAAATACAAACTAAAATGTTATAACTATATTATGTGACATTTATCTTTAAAAAAATTCGGAATTTAAAGAGAATGCTGCATTTTTTCTTTTATCGCAAATAGCTTATCATGACAAATAAAATTAAACCAATTTGCATTACGTTAGGATATTTAAATTTTTAAAATTACACTTACCCATTGAAAATAATCAAAAAATGCAATATTGTAAGGAAATATTATTAATTTTTTTTAATTTTCCCATGAAAATTATGTAGATTTTTTTTTGAAAATGTACAATTTGTTCGCAATTTTTAGATTGTGTGTAAAGTTTTGAATTAGTTTAAAATCTATTTGAAACTTATACATATCACTTAAAATTACTTAAACTTATTCTAAAATTTGCTATCATGCAAAATTCAAAAGCTTTACTTCAAAAACTTCTTCATTCTCGTTAGAAATGATAGAAAATCATTTTAAATGTTTTAAAATCTTTTTCAATTTTCTCTTCCAATTTATTTAAAAACATAAAAAATTATTAACAGTTTTTACAGGAACCTAGGAAGAGACTTCAAATGTTGTCGAAAACCTGATTGATTGCATACAAAATCTGGGGGAATTTAAATACTCGAAAATAATTTAAACTTTGAGAAGATTTTGAAAACATCTTATAATAATGTAGATTTATGAATATTAAAGAAATGAGTTTGCTTGAATGGATTTTGAAATATTTCAAGAGCACACAACATTTTTCTAAGAGTCCTTGGGAAAATTTAAAAAGATTGTTCATTTAAAAAAATTACTTTAGGGAGAAAATTGAGAAATATTTAAATATATTTCAAATGATTTTCTAAAATTTTGAAAGAAATTGTAAAAGTTTTTGAAGCAAAATTTAAGAAATTTCATCAATAAAAATTTTAGAATATATATTCCAGTAATTTTCAATGATATTTAAAAGTTTCAAATAGATTAAAAAATATAATTTAAAACTTAAAAGAATATTTTTAAATTGAAAAATTTAAAGTGATTTTTAAAAAGAATTTTAGGGAAATATTTAAAATTTCAAACATTTTTTAAAAATTTAGATTTTTGAAGAATTAAAACATAGAATTTAATTTAACATAATTTAGTTTTGAAATTTTGAAAAAAATTCAGTAATTTTCTTAAGATTTTGAGGAAAATTTTTAATGTTTCTTTTTATTCAAAATTGATTTAAAGTTTTGTAAATGATTACAAATGATTTTATAAATTCGCAATAAACTATCTGGAAGACCTTATGGTAAATCTTTTAAGATTTTTTCTAAATTCACAAAAAACGAACTAAAATTTTGTTTATTCTGCAGGATCAAATAAAGATGAAGCATAAATGCGGATCTATTAAAAAAATCTTTAGAAGTTTTAGAAAGAGTAAAAAATAATTTTAAACTCGAGGAGATTTTAGAAAATGTACAGTAAAATATAGATTTTTAAAGATTTTAAAACGAAATGTTTAGAAGTATGTTAAGAATTTTGAAAGGTTTATAAAGAATAAACCATTTTTTTTAAATATTTCTGAAAAAATTTCGAAGTATTTTTATTTTCAAATTTTTTGGAAGTTCGGAGAGGTTTGAAGAAAATCACAAAAATTACTTTAAGATTCATGTGAATATTTTAAATACTCCTTTTTTTAAAATTAATTCTTAAAGAAAAATTCAAACATTCCAAAATAGTTCAGAGAATATTTAAAAATGTCAAAAAGAAAATCTGGAAGATATTAAGACAATTTAAATAATTAAGATTTTTTTATAATTTCAAGAATAATTCAAGTCAGATTAACAGATATTTAAGATTTTTAATAATTTTTGATAATTGACTTTTACACTTTAGAAAATTTAAAAATATAGAAGAGAAATGAATGTAAATGTTGATTTTTGAGCCCAAAAATAATAATTTTCAATACAAAACAGTTTAATTCATCCGAAAAGATGATTTTCGAAGGAAATAGTTGAATCCTCAACCAAAAATCTGAATTTTCAATAAAGAAACTTTTTTTAAAAGAAAAAAGTATATTTTGTGGATAAGTAGTCTTATTTTTAAACAAAAAAGCGGAATTATTAATGAAAAATGTAATAATTTATATTTAAACTGAAAAAATTTAATTTTAAATAAAAAAAGGGAATTCGTTCAAAAATACGATTTTTGAAGTAACTTGTACAATACGATTTACAAAGAAAATAGTTGAATCATCAACTGAATACATGAATTTTTCTCAAAAAAGATTAATTTTTTACTGGGCAGGTTAAATTTCCAAATGAAATTCTGAATCTGCAACAACAAAAATAACAGTTGGACAAAATTGTTGAGTTTTCAACAACAAAGAAACGAATTTTGAACAATGAAATATAATAGTTGATTATTTAATGTAAAAATATTTTTATTTTAAATCCAAAATAGTTGGATTCATCTGAAGGAAAATGAATTTTCAACCAAATCGTTAAATCCTCAACCAAAAATTTAATTCTTTAACAAAAAAGTACATTTTTATAAAAATAGTTAATTTTTTATTCAAATAGTGCAATTTTCAACCGAAAAAGAGAAAACCCGAACGGAAAGTGTAATAATTAATATTAAAACTAAAAAATTTCATTCTCAATTAAAAAATATTTGAATTAATATTAAAATATGATTTTTGAAGAAAATAATTGATTCTTAAAAGAAAAATTTATATCAAACCAAAAAGTTTTATTTGAATGAAGAGGATAAGATTTCTATCAAAAGAGATGAATGTTTAAAACATAATGAAGAATTTAAAAAAAGTTGAATCTGAAAACAAAAAAGTGAATTAAAAAAAAACTTTATTTTTCAGTTAATTCGTCAAATTTTTCGCTAAAAGAATAATCATCGACGGAAAATGTGAAAAGTTATACATAAACTAAAGAAAAAATCAATATTAAATCAAAAAGAGTGGAAGTCATTCTTTCAACAAAATACATGAATGTTTCACAAAGAGGAATAATTTTTTTACCAAAGAAGTGCAATTTCTGAATAAAATTGTGAATCCTTATCCAAAAAAATATCGCTTTCACCAAGTTGTTGAGTTTTTAACCAAAAAACAAATTTTCAACTATAAAATGTAATAGTTTCTGTTTTAATCTGAAAATATTTTAATTTAAAATCCAAAACATTTAAATTCATCAAAAGAAAAACGAATTTTCAATCAAATGGTTCAATCCCCATCGAAAAAGTTGAGTCTTCAACAAAAACGTGAAATTTTATGGATATATATTTATTTTTTAATTAATAAGTTAAATTTGTAACAAAAAAATAGAAATTCTAAACGAAAATTGTTATAATATATATTAGAACCATAAAATGTTTTTATTTTTATTCAAAAAGTGTTGAATTGATGCTAAAAATGACTTTTGAAGAAAAAAGTTAATTCCTAAAAAAAAAACATTTATTACAATCCAAACAGTTCCATTTTAATAAAAATTCTAACATTTCAAAAAAAAAGACAGGAGTTTTTTAAAAAAAGGAATGTCTAACCAATTTTTTAAAAATTTTCAATCAAAATATAATTTTCAATAACAAAATGATTATAAAATTTTAATTTTCAACCAAACAAGTAATAATTTATATTCATTCTGAAAAAATAAGTTTTGAATCCAAAGCAGTTAAATTTATCCAAAGGAAAACAAAGTATTAATAAAATAAATGAGTTCTGAATGAAAAAGTTTAATCTTTAACCAAAAAGTATGAATTTGCAACGAGAAATGTAAAAATTCATATCCATAAAAAAACGTTTTAATTTTCAATCATAAACAGTTAAATTCATAAAAAACTTAACAACAACAAGAAGTATCAAACAAAAAAGAAGAATTTCTACAAAAAAAACTGTTGAACTTTTAATCAAGAGAGTATTTCTCTGAAGAAAAGAAAATTTTAGGCAAATTTCAATTTGGAGGGACAAATTTTTTTTAACAGGAAATAAAACTTTTTTAATAACTATAAATTTTTTGAGTTTATTTTTTTTTGTTTCAAGGCCATATAAATATAATTTTTCTAGGCTATACAAGAAAATTCAAAAATATTTTTGAATATTTCTTGATATATCGAAAAAGTCATACAGATATTTCATAAATTTTTTAAAATCTTTCAGTGTTGAAACACTTTTAATCTCTTCAAATCTTCTGTACTTCCAAATGTCGCTTAAACTGACTCGAATTATTTCTAAAATTGTACTAAAATCTTGTAGATTGATTTTTTAAGAAATTATCTTTATAAACTTAAAACCTTTTAAAATGCTTTAAAAAATTTTTAAATTTTATTTCAAAATCTTTGAAAATCTATACTCTTTTAAGAGTTTTTAAAAAACTTTGATAATCTTGAATTAATTTTTAAATCACTCTCTAAATAACAGATATGTCAGAAAAATCTCGAAATCATTGTTGTCGCTTTTCCTCAATGTCGATTGGCTAATTTGGAAAACTCGAAGAAAAAATCTGGTATGATTAACACACATAATTAGGAAATCAGTTTCAGTTGAAGGGCAATGATAAAGAATGTCACATTGTTTTGCATCCTAAAACTGACACAATTGTATTTTTAACGACAAAAACAAATTTTCAACAAAATAGTTAAATTAAAAAAAAACTTGAATTTACAAATAAAAAATACGCATTTTCTACATATATGATATCGTTTTAAACCCAAATAGAAGCTTTTTTAAAGAAATACGGAAATTTTTAACTTAAAAAGTACAATTTTTTAGCATAAAGTAAATTCAGCTACATTTTCAATAAAAATTGACTTTTAACGAAAAAAGTTAAATTTAAAAAGAAAATTAATTTTTAACTTAAATGATGAATCTTCAACCATGAAAATATATGATTACGCAAATATTTAAATTTGCAACCAAAAAGATATACATTTTTTATCACCAAAATACAATTTTCAACAAATTAGATAAATATTCAACCAAATAGTTAAATGGTGAATCAACAACAAAAATAAATTTACGATCAAATAGTTAAATCTACAATCCAAGAGGTTAATTTTCTACAAAAAATGCAATTCTTAACAAAATAGGGAAATTTTTAAATGAAATAGTTAAATGATGGATCTTCAAAAAAATTTAACCAGATAGTTTAATTTGCAGCCCAGAAGATCAGTTTTCTACAAAAAAGACAATTTTTCTACACAATAGATCAATTTTCAACAAGACATTTGAATGATGAACCTTAAACCAAAAAAATGAATTTTTGAATAAATAGTGGAATTTCTAGCCCAAATGATTGATTTCCTACTAAAAAGGAGAAACAAATTCTTATCAAAATTGTAATGGGTTATTTTGATTTAAAAGATTATTTTGAATTAAAAACTAATTTTCAATCAAAGAAATTAATTTTCAAGAAATATATATATATATATATAATTTTTCTATCAACAAATATTGATAAAAAATGCAACCTTATAGTTAAGTTTTCAAGCCAAGAAAAACATTTTTAACTGGAAAGATTAATTGTCTACCAAAAAAGATTTTTTTTACAGTTAATAGTTGAATTTGCAGACCAAAGGATCAATTTTCTACTGAAACATACAAATTTTCAACGACATAGTTAAATAATGAATATTCAACAACAACAAAAATTGAATTTTTAACCATATAGTTGAATTTGAAGACCAAAATATCAATTTTCTACAAAAAAAAGACAAATTTTGAACTGACAAAATGGAATTGCTAAATTTTCAGTTGAAAGATTAATTTTCCATGAAAAGCTAATTTGCAACCAAAGGAATGAGTTTTCGAACAAAGATATTATGTTTCTACCAATAAGTATTAATTAAAAAAATATTTATAAATTTTTCACAACATTTTTAATTTTTAATGGGATCTTCAATATAACAAATACATTTTTAAACAAATAATTAATTTTTTACTAGAAAGATTAATTTTCTACCCAAAAAGTTGTTTTTTTTACAAAATACGTGAATATTCAATCAAAAAAAGATCAATTTAAAAAAAAATGCAATAAGCTACATTTTCAGTCAAAAGTTCGCTTTTGACGAAAAAACAAAATTTTAACAACATAGCTAAATAAAAAAAAATTTAACTCTAATAATGAATATTTAACTAAAAAATTAATTGTTAACCAAATAGTTGAATTCGAAGCCCAAAAAATAAATTTACTACAAATAAAGATAAATCTTCAACAAAGTAGATGAATGTTCAACGAAATATTTAACTTATAAATATCCAACAAAGAAAAAATTGCATTTGCAACCAAATAGTTGAATCTGCAGTCCGTAAGATCAATTTTCTACATGAAAAAAGATAACTTTTCAACAACAAAAAATGAATTTTCAGCTATATAGTTAAATTATGAATCTGCAATAAACAAATTAATTTTTAACCAAATATTTAAATTTGCAGCTCAAAAGATCAATTTTCTACATGAAAAAGGCCAAGTTTCAAAAAATAAATGAATTTTCAAAGAAATAGTTAAATTTGAATTTTCAAAAAATAAAAAAAAAGCATTTTGAACCTAATAGTTGAATCTGAAGTCCAAAAGATTAATTTTTAAAATTAAAAAAAAACAAGTTAAAAAAAATTTTTAACAAAATAGTTCAATTATAAATTTTCAACAAAAAAGTGAATTTTTAACAAAATAATTGAACTTGCAGTCGAATAGATCAATATTCTAGTAAAAAAGACAAATTTTCAACAAAAAAGATTAGTTTTAAACGAAATAGTTAAATAATGAATGTTTAACAATACAAAAAAATTAATTTTTGTATAAATAGCTGAATTTGCAGCCTCACATATCAATTTTCTACAAAAAAGGACAAAATTTTGACGAAGTAGATGGATTCTCAACAAAATAGTCAATTTATTAATTCGCAAAAAAAAGTAAAAAATAATTTTTAACCATATAGTTGAATTCGCAGACCCAAAGATCAATTTTGAAAAAAGAAAAACAAATAAATGTTCAGCACAGGTGCAATACCTAAATTTTTAATTAAAAGATTAATTTTCAATTAAAAACTAATTTTCAACCGAAGAAATGAAATTTTTAACAAATGTTCAAATTTTGTTACGGTCCCCATAATTGAGAACCACTCTGAACAATTTGTCAGGAATGAATCCCCGCCTGTGTTTACTAAACATAAACCAGACTGGGAAAACCTTCCGGATAAATTACTTTAGAGTGGCTATTAGGACGACCTTGCTTTCTCCCTGACAAACACGACCCTTTTAACGTGTAAATACCCGGGGAAGGAAGAGAGTTGTAAACTCACACCTGGCGCATCTGCGATGGAAGGCTTCCCCATCACGTGCCAGGCCCGTGAGTCTGAATCACCTCGCGTCAGGACTATCTCTCTCTTTTCTCTCTCTCTCTTCCCTATGCGTGGAAAGCGGCCAGCGGTCGCCAACTACGTATTCGATGCGTTAAAGGGGAAAGGCCTCTTTTAAAATTTTAACTTTTGCGATTTCTTTTTTCAAAATGATTATAATTCTCCTCCCATTTTTTTTCTCTATTGGCGTCAGGAAACAAAAACGGGAGCTCCCGATTTATTTTTACTGATTAGGATTATATTTTTATTTTTTTTGAATTATAATTTTGTGTGGGAATCTATTTAGCCTCTTATTTTTACCAAATATTATTCACGCGAACTTTCTCCATTATGTATATAAATATTCGCTCTCTTCGTTCTTCATATCCATTTAAATTCTTTTATTAAGAGATTATTTTCATATATTTTAATGTTATATTTTCCCTCTCCAAATATTTCACATACTTCTTTTTTTTATTAATAACGAATATTGTATTAACTTTTTACATCTTAGAATTCTTTTGTGATTCCGTTTTACGCTTTACGTTTTTCATGTATCCGTATTCCGACTTATTTTCCGTAATTTCAAAAACATAGAGCTGAGCGACGCGCTCAGCTCTGCGAAAGTAGGGATGGCCGGGGCAGCCGCTTCGCCCCTCCATCCGCGACGTGAGTGGCCGAGAGGACCGGACCAATCGACGGCCTGACCGCCTCTCGGCCGATGCGAATAAAATGGGGGTGCGTACAAGCGAAAGTACGCACTCTTAATCGGGCAACCAGTTGGGTAACCTCAGTCCCCTGGTCGCCTTCGGCAATACTCTTGTAAGTCACCTTTTTGAGATTAAAGAGTGCAATCGCAATCAAAAATTAATTCGCAGTTGTCTTTCTTTCGACTCCTCTCTCGCTCTCTCGAGCTCTCTCCTTGTTATCCTCCGGCTTTTCGCCATCCATATCCTTATCCTCTCTCTCTCTCACTCCGACTTCCATTCCGGTCGGTACGCTCCCCGCAGCTCCGCCAAACTCTGTCCTCTCTCTCTCTTTCCAGGGTCGGTAAGCTCTCTGCAGCTCCTCCCGCACTCTTTACTATTTTCAGAGGACGGTACGCTCTCCGCAGCCCCACCTCGAACTCTTTCCTATCACTCTACTTTTTCTGGGTCGGTAAGCTTTCTTGCAGCACCGGTCGCCCTTTCTTTACTTCCTTACAAGGTCGGTAAGCTTTCTTGCAGCTCCGGTTGCCTTTAGCTTTTCTTCTTTCAACTCTCTTACGCGACTCCAGACACCATCGTCCCTCGCACCCCGTCTCCCCGCAAGCGTCCCCACCTCGAGGAGAGTGACGACGATGGCGTCATTTTCCTAGAGGAGTTCGAGCTATTACGCTCACCCCTGCCTTAACTGAACATTTAAACATTTAATCATAGAAATACGTTTTTAACTAGAAAGATTAATTGGCTACCAAAA
Organism: Belonocnema kinseyi; assembly: GCF_010883055.1. Classification (NCBI taxonomy): domain Eukaryota; kingdom Metazoa; phylum Arthropoda; class Insecta; order Hymenoptera; family Cynipidae; genus Belonocnema; species Belonocnema kinseyi. Next base: position 156,245,520 of record NC_046657.1, read on the forward strand.
AAAATTTCTTTTTCACAAAAGAAATAAATTAAAAAAAAAGTAATTTACAAAAAAAAGAAAATTTAAAAAAATGGTTTTTAAAAACAACAAACTTTTTTTAATAAAATGATAAATCATCAAAAGAAAATGCATTTTTTTTAAATTTGGTTCCACTTTTAACTAAGTAGTTTAATTATTAACTAAAAAAGGTTATTCTGTCCTTATTTGCGAATAGGGAAAATCTTTAGAATTTTATCCAATTTTTATATTTCGAAAATAATCGAACGGCTAACGTAATATTGACAGAAACTTATTTAAACACCCTGTAAATTCATGCTAAAATTAACCGTTTGAGTAAATTAAAAAAAAAATTA
>NC_046657.1:156245972-156250060 GCF_010883055.1 Belonocnema kinseyi
AATATAATAAAATAAATTATTATTATTAATATGATTTTAATTGTTTTTAGCAATACAATTAGTTTTTTCATGTTAAATATACATTATAATTTTTCTCTCTTGATTGAATCAAATGTTGCATTATAGATCTTGATTTTTTTCATCTTTATGATGCACATTTGTACGTTTTTCTTACTTTTTCTCGGAAAAAATTTAATTTGGCTATAAAAAAGAGAAACGTAACAAATTTATGTGCCGCTTATTAAAAAAAACTGCACAAGTTCCTAAAATTCATAAAAAAACTTTAATTTAATCTTAATGCAATTGAATTTAAAAAATGATCTAATAATATTATAAAGCATCCTTTTGTCACAATTTACATTAAAATGAATCTGAGTTTTTCAGCCAAAATTTCTATTTTCGAACAGAAATTTCATCATTTTGGAACGTCAACGTTCCATTAGTAGTCACATATTTGAAAAACGTACATAATTTCATGAGAGAATATCTGTTAATATTTAACTTTATTTTATTAATATTATTATTAATTATTATTAGTTATAACTTACTTGCCAAATTATGTAAAGTCAACCAGGTAAGTGATAAAATAACTTTATTCATTTTCTCCAGGTAGTGAACTGAAATATACTTTTTAATAAATTTAGTGACTAATGAATATCATATTTTTAAAATTACAAATACAGTAACCAGCATCTTTTTGAGATAGTATGATAGTGGGAGATTTTTTTATCATGAGGTTTTTTTTATCTGCTTAATTTATTGCCTAAGGAATGTACAACCTTCAGATAATTATTTAAATTTACACTGTGCCTATGATTTCAACCAGATGGTAGAAGTATTTAGGTAATGAGCGCAAGGTCTATTAAAACGTTTGTTACCTTCTATCACATTGAAAATTTAATTAAGGCCAAACATGCCAAATTATTTCAAAATTTTTTTAAGTCCAGGCATCTCGTCGAACCTGATTTTTAATTTAGTTTTTCAATTTATTTTATAAATAAATATGACGAAAAAAATGGCATTTTTTTCTATTTGACGTTTCCAGTGCTCGTCAATAATAGGAAAATGGTTATAATCACCGAAGTTTCATAGATTCACATTATATAAAGATATTCCATCATGATAAAATAAACAAAAATGTTTTCATAAACAAATTATTAGTTGAAAAAGTGTTTTCTATAATTTTCTATAATGTAGCGTTTTTTAAAGTTATATTATAAGAAATTTGAATGGAAGAAATATTTTGATAAAACAAATTTCCCTGAAGACTATCCTTGTTAATATTATAAACAAATTTAATAAGAAAATGCTATTCAGGCATTTGTCGTCAGCAACATTATTATTTTTTTCGATTTCAATCTTTTCATATTAAGAACCTCATAATATATTTCAAAATAATTTATAATTTGTTGAAAAATTTTATGATTTTTTAAACAAATTTAATAGATAAATGCATTATTTAGGCATTTATCGACGGAAAAAACTCGTTATTTTTTAATGGCAGTCCCTTTAATTGGGAACTTCACAATAATTTCAGTAACATTCATAATTAGTTGATTAATTTTTAGTTTTTGTTAAACAAATTTAATTAAAAAATGCATTGAGCAATTGTCGACACGAAAACTCGTTCTTTTTAAATTTACTCCTTTTAATTTTAGAAAAAAAGTTTTTTTATTCATTCAGTTCTTGCAGTTGGCCAACAGAAGAGGGTTTGAATACGAGGAATGATTTAAAAATAAATTTAATAATTGTTATAAATAAATTCTATAATATATGAAAAGTTGGGGCACTCACGAGTCTGAACTACTGAAGGAAAAAAAAGTTTTTTTTATGAAATTGAAATGACTGACTTTGAGAAAAAATACTTCTGGCGTCAACAAAATGCCCAAATAATGCACTTTTAATTAAATTTGTTTAATAAAAACATAAAATTAATTAACTTATTATGCATGTCACGTATGGATTAGGAGTGATAACGCTATCTTTGTGAGCATTTACCTCTCACCCAATGAGAGCATCAACGAGTTCTCCAGAAAACTCGATAGACTGGAGGACTGTGATCGGGAGCTGGATGGATAAGTAATAATAGCTGGATGCGTCAATGCAAAGGTGTTGGAATGAGCCTGGTGTAATCCTGTAACAGAGGCAGTTTGATGTTGGAGATGGTGATTCGCCTAGATCTAACTATACTGAATGTGGACACGGTTAGAACGTTTAGATGCAGCAGGTGCCGGAGCACTATAATTGATATTTCTTTAGCATCTGTGGGTGTCTCAACTGTGATACGTAAGACGCAAAACTCAATCGCTCGGAAGTGCTTAAAACGCTGGTCAAAGCGGTTAACCTCATTGGTGAGGCTTTTTTGCCCCACAAAGGCGTGGATGCACTCGAGCATCAAATCAGGGTGCCGGCTTAGCTGCAAAGGGTGATCTTTGATTACCTTGACGACAGGATGCTGTTGTATAAGACCACAGAGGGCCAGCAGAGTTGGAAAGTCACTGCAGGTAAGGCGCAGGGGCCTGCCCTTGGACCTGATTTATGAAACGTTGTATATAACGGTGTGCTGGAAATCGTTCTACCTGAGGGGGTCAAACTAATCGGCTTTGCAGGCGACCTTGCGGCCATGATACTGACAAGGAATACAGACCAAGCCCACATAAGAGTCTTTCATTACTGCAAGTAATACGGAAGTTTTGGTGCTGAAGAGGCAGCGACATTGTGGGGATATACTGAGGTTTGAGATAACAGGAGAAATTATTCAGGCTGCATCAACGGCCTGATAATTAGGAGGGCATGTCGAAAAGAAGCTCATAAAGTGGATACATATCCTGAAAACATCTGAAAAAAGCGCAATCGTAGCGAAGCTCTTTAGTCTGATGGCTAACATCAAAGATCCCAGAGCAAGCAAGAGGAAAACTCTTATCAGTGTGACTCACTCAATTATGCTCTACACTGAAACGACATTCGAGGAGCAGCGCCCTCTAAGCTGTAGGCCTGTTCCTCGATAAATATTGAGGAGCAGCGCCACATAATGAAGTAGCAGTAACTCTCACTGCGAGTTGCATCTAATTTCGTGTTTCTGCAACTCGCAGTGAGAGTTACTGCTACTTCATTACGTGGCGCTGCTCCTCAATATTTATCAAAGAACAGTCCTACAGCTTAGAGGGCGCTGCTCCTCGAATGTCGTTTCAGTGTATAGTGCGGAGATCTCGGTCGATGCGCTCCATGTTTTGAAGTGTAGGAAACCAATTGTTACAGTGCAGCGACGTTGTGCTTTGCGTATAATACGAGGGTTGTCCGTAAAATAAGGTTCCCAGTGTTTTTTCACAGTGTGAAATATATTTAATTCCAAGAATGCGTACATATTTGGAAAGTTAAGACTTTTACCTATTTTTCTACATAGTTGCTACTGAAGTCAATGCATTTTTGCATGCGGTGTACGAGCTTTTGAATGTCCGAGTCAAAAAAATCTACCGCCAAGCCACGCAGATGCCTAAGAACCGCTTCTTCCAGCTCTTCTCTGTCGCCAAAATTCGTTCCACCCAGATGTTTCTTCATGTCAAGGAAAAGATGGTAGTCACTTGGCGCTAATTTCAGGCTGTAAGGTGGATGTTTGACAATAATCCATCCAAATTTTGCGATAAGCTCGTTGGTTGCGTTAGTGATATGAGGTCGAGCGTTATCCTCATGCTAACGCGCCCCCTTAGACAGCCCGTTCTTGAATTCTCTGCACCATTTTCGCACGTGTTGTACGTTCATACACTTGTCTCCATAGATTTCGCATAGCTGGGAATCGATTTCTACCAGCGCAATGTTTTTTGTAGACAGGAAATGGATCACCGAGGCAGCTTACACCTGGAGGACGAAATGGGGAGATCAGTGATCCCAGATCTGAAACGAGATGCGGTCCAATACTATGACAGGGCTATGTCCGTGTCTGAATTTGAAAACTCGAAGATGCACGATTGCCGGTCGGAGCGCTTCGCCGATTCTATTTATATATCTATCTGCTAACAGCTAACTGCTTTGAAATAAATTCAGGAGATTGGGATTTTAATATTTCCAGATTTCGATGCGGACGATTCTCA
>NC_046657.1:156250160-156251173 GCF_010883055.1 Belonocnema kinseyi
ATTTTTGTGAATTATTATCATTTTCAACCTTAAAAATAATAGCGTAATTTCTATTTTTTAACCAGAAATCTCTAAAATGTTAAAGTCATAAAAAATTTTAAAAGGTTATTTCGTATTTTAAAATAATTTAATTAAAAAAATTATAAAATTAAAAGGTGTTAAAAGTTTGTTTTTTATACGTATGAATTATTGAGCGTCTAAATGAAATATTTTTGAATTAAAAATTTTTTTCAAAGCAAATGTATGTATTTCTGAATTGGATCAGAGATTTTTTGAAAAAAAATATATAATTCAGATCTGGGACAAGCCATTATAAACGACAATTAAAAACTATACAAATTTGAACAGAGTGGTTAGAAATAAAAAGCCCTGATTTGTTAAAATTGTAATGAGCTAAATTTTAAGTTTGAACACTACAATTTTAATTTAGAATAATATTTAAAATTAATTTAAAACTTGAAATTATTTGAAATAATTTGAAACACGATGTAGATTTTTGCAGATTTAAAAAAAAGCTTTTGAGAATTGTAAAATATTCAAAAAGAAACAAAAATTGTTGTGATTGCTAAGAAAATTGAAAATGATTTTTTAGTTTGAAAAATTAATTTTAAGTGAGTATTTGAAAAGATTTTAAAAATTAAAAAAAAGGAATCAGGACGATTTTAAGGCACTTTTTTTATTTTGCAGTTTTTTAATTTTAGGAAAAAAATCTAATTAACACAATAAATGAATTTTTAACCCAAAAGTTTACCTTTCAACAAAATAAATTAATTTTCTATCAAATAATTGGCGTTTTAACTAATAAAATTTACAGGATAAAGTTTCAAACGAAAATGGAAGAGTACAATTTCCAGATAAAAACTGTGCTAAAAAATTGAATTGAACAAGCAAAAAAAACGAATTTTCAACATAATTGTTAAATTTTCAAGGGAAAAGGTGAATTTATGACCAAGAAGATTAATGTTCTATACAAAAAAAAACGATTTTCCAACTTAACCAATATAAACGATTAA
>NC_046657.1:156251273-156252777 GCF_010883055.1 Belonocnema kinseyi
TGGTTAAAAAATATAAACTTACTTTCAATGCTTTATTCAACTTTCAACTTTCAATTCGTTTATTTTAAGTCTCTTTATATGATTAATTTTTACATTTTTGTTTATAAATCCAAACTCAAAAGTCTTATTTACGAATTAACAATTTTAAAAATCGAACGGTGTAACAAAACAGTTTCATTTTGAACTAAAAATAAAAAAAAAACAAAGTTGCAACCAAATCCTTAAATTTTTAAGGAAGGAGATGAATTTTCATTAAAAATGATGAATCTTCATAAAAAAAAGGCTTACATTTTTTATTTAAAGCTGTTGAACTCATCCAATAAGAAAAATTTTTCACAAAACAGTTGCATTTTCAGTCTTTAACTAAAATAATGAATTTTCAAAAAAAAAGATAAAAGTTTTTTTTTATTCAAAACAGTTGAAGTCATACAAAAAAGTAAATTTTTTACCAAATAGTTGACTTTTTAGTCAAGAAAGAAATTTGTTTAAATTCTTTACATGTAATGCAAATTAATCGTGTGTTCGACCTCAGTTTAATTACATTCAAAATTATTTCTTAGTATAATTATATAGGTTGAAATTTCTATTTTAGTACCTTAGAATTCAGAATTAATTGTTTACAGCATGCCGGATCGACTATATAATTATGCTAAGAAATAATTTTGAATGTAATTAAACTGAGGTCGAACAGACGATTAATTTTCATTACATGTAAAGAATTTAAACAAATATCTTTCTTGACTAAAAAGTCAACTATTTGGTAAAAAATTTACCTTTTTGGATAACTTCAACTGTTTCTAATTTAAAAAAAACTTTTATCTTTTTTTTTGAAAATTCATAATTTTAGTTAAAGACTGAAAATTCAACTGTTTTGTGAAAAATTTTTCTTTTTGGATGAGTTCAACAGTTTTTAATAAAAAATGTAAGCCTTCTTTATGAAGATTCATAATTTTAAATGAAAATTCATCTCCTTCGTTAAAAATTTAAGGATTTGGTTGCAACTTTCTTTTTTTTAAATTTTTAGTTGAAAATGAAACAGTTTTGTTACACTGTTCGATTTTAAAAATTGTCAATTCGTAAATAAGACTTTTGAGTTTGGATTTATAAATAAAAATGTAAAAATTAATCATATAAAGCTACTTAAAATAAACGAATTGAAAGTTGAAAGTTGAATAAAGCATTGAAAGTAAATTTATATTTTTTAACCAGAAGTCCTTGTACTATTCCGTTTAAAAATATGTTTACATTGTTTTGTAAAAAATCATCTTCTTGGCTTTGAAATTCAACAATTTAAAAAGAAACCTTATTGACTAAAAAGTCAACTCTTGTGTAAAATTAATATCTTTTTGGATGGGTTCAACAGTTTTTAATCAAAAATTAAAACTTCTTTTGTTGTTGAAGGTTTATCATTTTAGTAGAAAATGTAATTATTTTGTTGGAAATTTGTTATTCTCTTTTTTTTAGTTGAAAATTCAATTATTTTGATAGTAAGTTAATTTCTAAC
>NC_046657.1:156252877-156260000 GCF_010883055.1 Belonocnema kinseyi
TTTTATTTTTTATACATGAAATAAAATAACCTCAAAATATACGAATATCAAGAGGCGCGCGATCTATTCAAATCATGAGAATCGTCCGCATCGAAATCTGGAAATATTAAAATCCCAATATCCTGAATTTATTTCAAAGCAGTTAGCTGTTACCCAGGTGCACAGGTTAGCAGTTACCCAGGTGCACTACAGAATCGCGGGACTCACCGTAACAGCAGTAATGGTTGCGGCGGAAGTCATACCGAATTATCTCCTCGCCGTAGAAAGGAAAATAATCTATGATCAATGCCAATTGGTAGAAGATCGACAAGCATTCTAAGCTTAGGAGAGAGCCAGAACTCTTGCAGAATGGGAGAAGGCATGGTGAGGTGAATTTTTACCTCACCCATTTTCTCGCGTAAACTAAACACACAGTTACAACGATGCTGCGCAACCAAGAAGACTGAAAGTCAGTGGCGGGTAATGTTAAGTCGATCCTTCGGCAAAAAAAAGGAGGAACAGGAGAGACTGCGCAACGATCAGCAATGATGGTTGGGCAGGATTTTTAACACCAGATAATCGTACTGTTTTTTACAGAACAAGGGATTTCCAAACATGGTCGAAGGTCGGTGAGCCCGACAAGAAACATTAGTCTCTTCTGCCGAGGACGACGCACACTCTGAAGGACGGATCAAGTAGCTGAAAAAGGAGAAGTTCAAGCGGGAGAGTAAGTTGGAAGCCAATGTACGGCTTATGGGCCTTATCCCCATGTACCTGAAGTAATGCGAAAGCGGATTTCGGGAACATGGGTTGGCGGAAGGAGGGGTTTACTCAGTGAGAATCTGACACAACACATCTAGGAATTGCCTACTTTGTTGTAGGCGATTGATAGTATAGGTGTTTTATGCAAGATTTCCCCTTTTATATAAAAAAAACTCCTGATCTTTTAGGCAATATATTACAAATCACAAATTTTCTGATTAATTAAAAGAATTTTTACCTGATTTGTAACTTTTCGTTATTTAGTATCTAATATAAGTGATTTAAAGTGAAATTAGTAGATCGTATTATGATGAACAAATATTATATTGGACAGACATTTAAACTAATTACGTGTTGTAAACGACCAAGTAATTACCGTCTACAATCTTATTGCAGTCGAAATGTCCAAAGATATTTTAATTGGGTCACTTAGACAATTACGTAAAAAACTAACTTTGCTTCAAGAGAATCTGTAAATATAATTGGTTCTGAATAATTCCAAGAGGTTTCATGAATAACAAATAGACTAGTCATTCGGAATTTTCAAGAAGACTAGCCCAGCTGATGAAAAATATTGCACACCGCCTTTATATTAAATATAAAGGTGCTTTGAGAGATATACGCAACGCAAAATGGGAAAAATTTTAATTAAATAAAACATCTTCAATTCAGGAGATAAGATTACTTAACATTTAGTGAACAGCGATAAAACAAACAAAGAAAAAACGCAGAGGCTACCCTGGCCCAAAACTGTTGTTTCTTCTCCAAAGTTTCATTTTTGAGCGTCACCTAGATTCTTTTTTCAGTGCCTTAATGCAATCCTAAATAAATTAATATGTTTTTGCAATAAAATAATTACTTTTATTCTAACCAATTTAGAGAAAATGTGAATTATTCAACTAAGATATTTTCTACTAATCGTGAGTAGCTCACTTGATGTTCAGTACAATGTTTGGAATACCTAGTTTAAAAATCAAAGTGCCTGGGTAAACCGAAAACGTTTGTGTTGCGCGCATCGACTTTCGGAGAACCTAGTGGTTTATTCCAGTTTCCATAGGCTAATTGACTATATTTTTTCTAGACTTGAAAAAGATTAGTGAGTTCAGACACGGCCTTCAAATATGCGCCGGAAACTTGATTATGAATTGGATAGGCTTAAATGTAAAACAAATATCGTCCAAATCTCTTGGAACTTGTATATTTTTCGTAAGCGCAAAATGTAAACTCAATTCAAACTCTCTTAATTAAGTGATGTGTGTAGGTTTTGTTCGTCATTAATTTTACAGATAATAATAAAGAGTATAAATTTAAAGATATGAGAAACATTTCTTAGTTAGCTTGTATAATAGCCTTCTAAAATCAGTTTGAAGTTACCCAACATTGTGTGTATCTAAAGAAATGAAGATCGTTATTATGCTATGTACATACATCAACTTACTTAATTTTACATGTGAGTTTAATTTATTACTATATTATTAATGAATATTTTCAAATGTGAAGAATATTATGGGCTGACGAAGTTATCGTATATTATACATTATTTACACAGGCCTACACACTTTATATTTTTTGCGACCTGAATATGAAGAGTGGTTTTCTGTATCCTTTTGTGGGCTGAATTCGCATCTCGAGATGAAAATTTTTCATTGCGTGATAATGCGAGAGAAATGTTGTTAAAATTTCCTAAAAACACTTCTTTGTTATTTTGCTAGCTTTTATTGCTCATACTACGCAGATACACTCACAGCACAGATTGAGTTGATTCAACAAAACAGTTTGTTCAACCTACTTTGCTTGTTGAAACTATAAAAATTAGTCAGCTCAAATAAACCTTTGGTTGTATTTATAAAACACAACGAGTCAATTTTGTCAATTCGAAGTAATTATTTATTTGGGCATGTTTAGCCGATTGAACCAAATAAATGTGTTGAGCAGAATATATATTTTATTAAAAGAAGATTTGGTTAAAGTGATGAAATGATTTGGTGTATTCAATATAGGGGATGTGGGCCTAAAACGGCCACCGCAATAACATGGCCAATCTTTAATAATACATGAGGAAAGCAAGAAAAATATACAGTAGAACTTCGATTATCCGGCGTAATGTGGGGAGAAGGTACATCGGATAAGCAAAAACTCGGATATTATGGAAGAAGTACGAAATTCGGAAGAGTTATTTATTTTTGATATATTTATAATTTAAAAAAAACGTTTAGAAAACAAAAGTAAACAACTTACAAATGTGGATTTATCTTTATTAATTTAATAATTTATTAATAATTGCAAACTACTGCGCGCACTCAGAATTACGCATAGCAGCGCCATCTGTTTTATTAATGATTCTCCGTCAAACAACTAACATGTTAATTCAACATAAACAAATCATAAAAGTACGGCCACTTGTCTAAAACGGCCAGTGGGTTTTCTGGCTAAAACGGCCGACTCCTGTGCGCCACCACGCGGCGCAGTGTGACTTAACGATCAGAAGATGCGATGGTGAATAAGTACAATCAATCAACTGCCATGCAAATTGAAAACTTACGGGAAGAAGTATAATTTTTCTTACCTTCGCTTATTTTAATTGTCAAGCAAATATTTTGATTCCAAATTAATTCAAATTTTAAATGTCAAGGCAATTTTTTATATAAATTATAGCATTTTTAACGCATTATTAAAAGTGTGAATATCAACTTTCTAACCTCAAAATTCAATATTTTTGTTCAAATAAGCAAATTTGGTTTCTTTCAACACAGGTAATATTAATTGTTTAATAGAAACATGACGAATGAACAGAAAAATCCATAACACGTTTGATTTACATAAAAAAATTTATTTGAAGGTCAGATCTTGAATCCAAGGCTATGAGAAACTATAAAGGGCTCTGTTTTCGGTCCGACAAGTTGTGATTACGTGCAAAAGTAGTTAATTAAGTATTTATTTATTTTATATCTTGAGGCAGCTTGAAAAATGACTAAATGAAAAGAAAGTTTAAACGAGAAAAATCATTACATTTTCTTATAAGAATAAAGGTAAACATGTTACCTTATGAAATGTTGTTATTATATCATATTTATAATACAAAAAAGTTATCGCAATACATAAAATACTGTTAGAAATAGTTTAACAACTTTACCATTACACTAAACATACAGAAACACAAAATTTGGCGACGTCTTTACGACATCGTAACGACATCTTCACGACAACTTCACGACATCCTATGTCCATGTCGTTTCGCTGTCTTTACGATGTCGTAAAGACATCGTCAGATCATGCGACTTATTTACGATATCTTAAAGACACCTTAACGACATGGACATAGGATGTCGTAAAGTAATCGTAAAGATGTCGTAACGATGTCGTAAAGGCGTCGCCAAACTTTGTGCCCACTGAGTTGGTACAACTTTTAGTATGCAGGGTACAGGTTAGTTCACTGCTGCAGGCAATCTAACCTAGAAATCCATAATTGATGAAAACACTCAAATAATTATATGGGAAAAGCCTTCCTTTCTAGTTTAGTGAAAGTTCGGTTTTCTGATGCTGCAAGTGGTTACTGCTTCTAGAAAAATATTTGTTTTAGTTCAACACACATATTTTATTGGATCAACCCAAATATTTGATTGGATCAACTACAGATGGACGCTGACTGGCCTTACCTCATAAACTACGAAATTTCTTAGATTTATTTCCAAATTTACCATATTTACCGTAAAAGTGGTAAATAGCTTTTCTACTTAAATCTCAAAAGCTGCCAGTAAATTAATAAAAGCAAGACGTTATTCGATATTGTTTCTTGTTAATTCGAGTACAAACATTGCGCGAAAAAGTGCAAGTATTACGTTGCAGACGTTTTAAAGGAACCTAATTTTATAAACATAAGATGTCCTTGGCGTTATGCAATAATATAAACGAAAGCAAGTTGAAAGAAAAAAATTATATACATGTCTATAACTGATGTGTATTGTAAAATTGTAAAAATATAAATTTTTGATACTGGCAAATCATACAAATTTGTATCATCCTGATGTATGTATATGCGTACTTACGTATAAAACAGCGCAATATTTTCAACAAGCATATCCGTATTTTTCATGAATTAATTTCATAAAATAAATAAATATAAAGAAATGGAGATTTATTCTGTTTTAAGGTCCGCATACAAAATAAAATAAACTATTAACCAATATAATCGTTTCAGGGTAAAATTTCCCATCCAGATTTCATTAAAAATTTTCACAACGATGTGAAGGTTTATTTGGAAATTATTATGTTTGTTCTTTTTCAAAATAATCTAATTCAGATATTTACTTAAATTTTAATGTTAACCTCGAAATTATGTTCTTTGTATTTATTCTATTGATAATCATCGGTGAAAGAAGTTGTTGATTTGAACATTTATTTCAAATAATATTGTAAAAATAAATCAAATTCGAAGTAATTAGATACGGCCAAAGTAAAATATAATGTGCAGGGTTGAAGTACGTATATGCAGATAACCAACCAAATCGGAATTTGTTAGCTAACTCTCTAGAAAAAAATCATTCGGACACTTAAGGACTTTGACTGTTTGTTAATTTAACGAGGTTATTTTCATGCTAACGGCTTGGTCAGTTTTTCCTTGATCCAATCATTTTAGTCGGACCTTCTTTGTAAATAAACTCGAGAATTTAATAATAGTTCATTTTAGACATAAATAATTACGCAACTGTTTACATTTTATTTAAAAACTACGACTTACCGGATTTAAGGTAAATTTCGTTAGAAATTTAGTAAATTTAGGTCACTGCCCATCTGTAGGATCAACAAAAATGTGTATAGAAGTTACCCAAACTTTATTAACGAAAAAATTTGCCTGAATCAACCAAGCATTTGATTTACTATATAACAATGTATTAATTTGTTTGATAGAACCAAATTTTTGTTGAATCAATCAAACTTTTTTCCTGAGTGTCGGAGTATAATCTTACAGTCCAATTTTCTTACATGTCTGTATAACTAATCATGTGCTTGGTCCGATAATTTATAATTACTTCTTGAAAAATTTAAAAACCTTTTACCTGTTCTTAATAATTTATTTTCAAAAGGTAAAACAACTCAAAGCATGCTTATTTTTGTTTAAAAAATTAGATGAAGCTATGAGATCAGCTGGTAGAAATACAACCCATTTTTATCCGCTAGACGTGGGTAATCAATATATTGTCCATCCACATGACGACGTTTTTGTACAAATGCATGGTGGCCTTGTTTATGTTGCATTTCTTCGATCTATCGGTGACAATACAATTCCTAACTGGGTGGAATCTCCCCTTCAAAGAAGTAATACATTGGTAAACGTTTACATCAAAAATTCTGTCGGCCCTGGTTTAACTGGAATTCTCGATATTCTTCATAATATTCATAATCCTAGGATTAAGTATCATAGCTGTTTTATACCAATAGAAACTGGCGTTGTTTTGTCAGCATTTCTAAAGCCTATCAGTGAGCCACGAATTGTTCCTGGAAAGCCGATCATTTATGTACGAATGCCACATAATGGCAGAACTTACATGGGAGTGCTACGGATTACAGACGGAGTAGCTCCTGATTGGCTTCGCAACCATCTCGATATTATCGAAAATCGTCCTTAGTTTTTACCAATCCAAAATATTATTTATGTTTAATAAAAGACGATATTGAGGCTCTTGATTTCATATAATTTAATATTTTAGAATATTAAGTCGGGGATGTTAAAGATCAACCAGGCAGAGCTGCAAGACCACCAACCGGTGCGGTAAAGTAAGTTTGGGTGGTGCTGTAACTAATTAACAGTTCATAATGTAACGCTTTATCCGTTTAAAACACAAAAAAATTACCGTTGTCTGGCTCCCTCAAAATGTACTGCGATAGTTTTTTACAATTCCTTTTTTTTCAGAGAAATCACTTTTTCTTTAACGATTTTGTTATCATAAGTGATAAGTGTTAGCATACGATACCATGTGGACCGTTTAACCTACTTTCGAATGCTTTGTGTACATGCAAAAACATAAATAAAAACACAAAAGAACATAATTCTTCATTTGTGTATAACCGATTACCCTTGTGATAAGGTAAAAATTTACCTGTCACTGAATTGATAAAAAAACCGACGTAACAACTTTCATCGGCACCGGAATAATAGCCTTCAACTCTTTTTCTCTTGGGAATTTCAAGGGGGGTCAAACTCTATACAGGTATTTTCGGCTCCGGATTAAATTGTATATGTATCCGTTAATTCTTTTTTATTTACTTGTACTGCTTGAGCATGTACAGTCTGTCAAGTTAAAGCGTGGGTGGCTTTACTCGCAGTCGGTAAGGTGTATCGACATGACTTTGGTGTCAAAATATTAAGAAGAGCTCCCTCTTT
>NC_046657.1:156260100-156263431 GCF_010883055.1 Belonocnema kinseyi
GAAGCCTCGTCGGTGAATATTACCTCGTCCCAATCTCGATCAACATTTTCCTGGGCCCACGCAAGTCGCTTTTCGATGTGCTTTTCACCAAGCAATGGTTGTGCGAAAGGAGAAGACCCAAATACACTCAGAGAAATTAATTCTAAACATAAAAGCAGTAGACAAAGGCAACACAGCAGTAATAATAAATAAAGAAGACTATAACAACAAAATCATTGACCTTCTAACTGACGATACACACAAAAACTTAAAAAGGACACCACAAAAACAATAGTGAGTAAAAAAAACTCTTCTCAAAGACTCTAAACTTGACAGCCAAACAATATCTAACTTAATACCTACTAATCCCATCTCTCCAAGACTTTACCGGCTCCCAAAAATCCACAAAGAAAACATTCCACTTAGACCGATCGTCAGCGCAAAAAACTCACCAACTTACAACCTAGCACGTTTTCTCGCTGCAAAACTAAATCCTTTTAGAGGAAACTTCATCACTCACGTCCAAAACTTATTTGACTTTATTAAAAAGATACAACAGATTCACATTCAACCCCAAGACATCATAGTGAGTTTCGACATAGTATCTCTTTTTACGAAAGTACCAATCTCGGATAAAATTGATAGTATTAAATCCTTCACAAACTTCCCTTCCGAGCTCGCAGCTTTGATAGAACACTGTCTCAGTAATAGTTACTTCTCGTTCAATAACTAATTCTCCGAACAAACCTCAGGAGCAGCAATGGGATCCCCAATCTCACCTATAATAGCCAATGGCTTTATGGAACATCTAGAAACTAAAATCTTCAACCAAGCCAAACTTAAACCAGAATTCTGGTTCCGTTTACAAAAAATTTGATAACACGCTAGGACATGAAGTTTACAGAAAACCCATACATACAAACAGATACCTATATCCCTCCTCCCACCATCAGCCATCTCAAAAACTTTAAACAAATCCTAATACAGAATGATTACACAAACAAACAAATTGATAAAGCAATAAGAAAACACACTCAAAAACGCAAGTAAACACAAACTACAAAAGAAAGAAAGAAAAATATGACCACCACCCTACCCTACATCCAAGGTGTAACAGAACAAATAGGAAGAATTCTCAACAAACACATCATCCAAACCATATTTAAACCACCTGCGAAAATAGGACAACTATTAAATAACCCTAAAGATAAAAAGGCACCCCTCAGTGATCCAGGAGTATATAAAATCCCTTGTTCTTGTGGCAAAGTCTACATTGGAGAAACCGGGAGAGCGGTGAACCAACGTATTAAGGAACATTAAAGTAAAATCAGGCTAAATCATTTCACGCAATGAGCACTAGCTGAACATCACATCGGAACAGGACATAACATTTTATTTGATGACACAACAGTCATTGCAAAAACACACAACAAATTTCCAAGAAAACACAGAGAAGCAATCGAAATCTTAAAACACCATAATAACATCAATAGGGACAATGAATGTAATACCAATCCGATTTGGCTTTCCTTTCTCCCAGATTTTTTAAAAAAGACTTGATTAGCCAATCAAGTTCGACCAGTCCCCACAGTGGGGTTCTTTGGCCAATCACAGACATCGTAGAGAGTATACCTAAGAACAACATGACATGATACCTCCGTTTCAGGTCAGCCTTGAAGATATGAACTGCAATGTTCACGAAACATCGGTAAATAATTCATAGTTTTTCACACGTGTGAAACCCGAAATATCTCTTTTTATCATTAAAGGAATACTTTTACGGTTAAAGTGCCATCCTTCGAGAATTATATTTGAAAACAGATCCTTTAACGGTTAAAGTGCGAGTCGTTTTACCAAAAATCGTTTTAACGACAAGCGACTTTACTTTAACGCGTATAAAGTGCAGTTTGACGGTTAAAATGGGAACTACTCTCACCGAAAAATAATTTACGCGCATGCGTGGAAACGCATCACAGCGCTTTTAAAATGCAATCGTTTAACCATTAAAGTGCACACTTTTAGCGTTTATCTAAAAATCGTTTCACGGTAAAAGGGATTGTCTTCTAAAGATGAAAAGGCGTGACTCTATGATTTAGTCGACATCATCTCAGCGTTAAACTAGATCATTAAAGAGTGAAACGAATTTGCGTTTAAAGTATTCTACTTTAAAGATTAAAGGACCGACTTTATCGTTTAGATGGAATTTCTGAGAGTGTAGCTCGATTTCTGTCAGGTTCATGGCACCGAACCTCATTTGATTCTGTAAAGGCGGCCGCTCTAGTATAACATGTTGCTAAGATACAGGAGCCGAAGTTTTGACGTTTCACCCCACCTGCTTATGCTTATGATTAATGATTCATAACTTCTACTAACGTTGTCCGATTTTATTTTTGTACCTTCAAATTCCCTTCAAAATCCCCCTAGATGGAAAATGGGATGGAAAGTGGTTCTCAAGCGCACGAGTACCACGCATCGATTAGCTGAATCGCAGGTGAGGCGTACTGTAGTATTATATGATATTTCCAGTTTCATTTTTATGGAAGCTCATCAGTACTACGTAGATTCCTATTATTAGCAGGCTGGAACGTATTTACAAATTTGAATTTATATGTATATTCACAGTAATTAAATATTCCTATATTTACACCACAAACTTAATTCGCCTTGAGAGTTTCGACATAGTGGTCGTTGCAGAAAATTAATAGGTGATAATGAGCTTTCACAATTTGGGAATGCTTTTTGATGTGAGTCCCTCTCACAATAATGTTAGGGAAAATTGATTCCATTATTGCATTTCACGGGCGCTTCCTTTTGCTCCTTTCTTTACTACTTTCAGGTTGGGAAAAATATCATATTGTAATGATGATGAATACCTTTTCAGAATAAGAGTAGATTCTGAAGCAGGTATAAAAGAATGGTAGTTTTAGGTACCAAGGATAGTCTTTGCAGAAGAAAATAGAATTTTGAGTTCTTTAGTTTTGGTAGCGTGATTTCCTTTGGAACTGAAAAAGACTGCAGTTTCAGGCAAGTTCTTTTTTGCCAATTGATAGGGAGCATCAGCAGTCATTATTTGATCTCTAGATGATACCTAGAGTCTTTTCAAATTACCACCGATACCATCGCATTGTCCTTTCCCATGTGCAGTTGCGTGGAAGTGCCACTTCGCTAGAATACCCAAGTCAGTTTCATGGTTTAGCAGATTAATGAAATTATATTTATTTTTAAAATGTTGTGCGGCTCCATAGATGGAATGCAAGATTTTTCCAGCTTCCAAATTTGTTTTCACTTTTGCGAATTCATAAACACCATATATATATATATATATATATACCATATATATATTCGTAAAGAC
>NC_046657.1:156263531-156270377 GCF_010883055.1 Belonocnema kinseyi
TAGGCTCGCGCGTCCCAGTGGGCACAACATTTGGCGACGTCTTTATGACGTCGTTACGACATTTTTACGACAACTTTACGACATCCTATGTCCATGTCGTTAAGGTGTCTTTATGATATCGTAAATAAGTCGTATGATCTGACGATGTCTTTTCGTTATCGCAAAGGCACCGAAACGACATGGACATAGGATGTCGTGAGGTTGTCGTAAAGATGCCGTGACGATGTCTTAAAGACGTCGCCAAATTTGTTGTCCACTGGGGTCCTCGACACACGTAACGCGCACTATTTAAGCGCACCATACAAGCGATTTCATTCTTGATTAGACCATTACCGCTCGGTCTGCTAAATCAGTGGGGGGAGGGTTTGAGCGCGCTTTCATAAAAGAACACGTTCCGGTCACCGCTCGACACTCTGCCTCTTGACTAACTGCAGAGCGCATGTACACTCTTGAGTAGGAAGCAACGCTACTTTTTCAAATCAAAAGAAAATTTAATTTGACGGTCTCACAGTAGCGCACATGGCGCCAGTCCTTGCTTGGGACGAAGGCAAACCCAATAAATAACAGTAAGGGAAAAACTATTAATATATGCAGAATCTATATTCCAAGCGAGAAAGGGGAAGCTGACTGAACGCTAAGCGTTTTAGCGTAAACTATAAAAGGAAAAAACTCACGAACTCTAATTAAAAAGGTAGACTTTAATTTGAAACACGCGACAATCTAAAAGAAAAGATAATGGGTGTCCAAACGATAAAGTATTAAAATATATTCGTCTTAATCACAACAATAACAACAACGTAAGAGATAAAAAGAGGTCAAAGATAGCAACAATTTATTCACTGCTTCAGAAAAGTACAACAAAAGACAAATATATGGGTTGAAAGAGAAAACAATAAAATCATATAAAATATATGAACAATTCAAACATAAGTCGGATTTTAATAAAAGAAAATCGCGAGAAGGTTCACAAATTCTTAATAGAAAAATTAAGGGAAGGATCGCTAAAAGATAGTTCTGAAGACTAAAATCGATATGATAAAACGTAGGGGTCGCAAAGAGGTTAAGATTTGATATCAATAGGGACCGAAGCAATAAAATTTAGCGAGGCTGCGAGAGGTTTGGGGTTTAAAGAAATAGTAATCTCTACAGGGATCGGTAAATTAGAATTATCTCGTGTTATGAACTCTCTAGTTTTTCAATTTATGACCACAGAAATTAATTGAGTCTGGGCTTTTAGAGTTTTTAACAAAGGGTTATTTGGGTGTACTAACGGCAGCTAAGTATTTTCACATTTAATTATGATCGCTGGGACTTTGGAAGCTATTTCTATTTCTTTTTCTTTGATAAAAATTCTTTTTTCGACAATACCAAGAGTTAGGTCATAATCTTTAGGATTATAATCCTCTATGTATTTGAAAAGTCAGTTGGGTCCCAAGGTATGATTCGGTTAGTACTGCAGCTGAACTTTACGATGTGATAATTAAGCTCTGACAGAAATCTCAAACAGGGACGATTGGTTATCTTCGCTTGCAGCTACTCAACTCTTGTGCGCTATTAGGAAAGATGAATTTATTATTTCTTTATTATGTTTGAAAAAAGTATTTTCTTTTAGCGTCATTTTATGCAAAGTCCTGCAAAAACCAACTCTCGAATTATTAGAAGCATTTGAAAAAGCCGATGATATAAATGATCAAATAAAATCATTAAGGTTAGAAGCTGATTCTCAATTTTCAAAGATATTCGAATCTGCCTCCAATTGTGCTGCGAAGCACTTTTTTTCAATTGAGATTCCGCGCACTGTGGCACATCAGACAAATCGCTCAAATATTCCAGCCAATACGCCAGAAATGTACTATCGGCTCAGATATTTGTTCTCTTTTTAGATTCTTTTATAAATTAAATAGAGTCGAACTTTTTCCAGCATAAAGAAATTTTAATGTCTCTCACGAGTGTAAAAAATTATCGAAAATTTAAAAGGAGATCAAACGTAAAACAGCAGCCAGAGCAAGATCAATTTGTAACGCTCATCCTTTTCCAAATGTGTGTATTTTGCTGGAAATATTAGCAACTTTGCCAGTATCTACGTGTACGGACGAAAGATTCTTTTCCACTCATCGTCATTTAAAAAATTACTTGCAAAACTCGTAGGGGAAACAAGGTTGAATGTTGAAGCTTTATTGAATATACCCCGAAATCAATCACCGAACCCTGAGGATATTTAAAATGTTCTAATGAAAAACCCACGACGCCTAGAGATTGAAATTATAAAACTAAATACTGAACTAGCCAAATACCAAATGTAGTTAACATTGCTGTATTATTTATTGTATTATTACAATGAGTGCAATATCGAAGAAATATTAAAAAAATTAATGCTTAAATAGGAATAACATAATAATAATTTTATTTTTGAAATGTTATGTTTAGTAATTCCCCACCCAAGCCTATTCCTCCACGGACTTAAAATCTAATACCAATATGATTAGACAAATTTATCCTCAGTGACGGATCTAAATACAAAGGCAAATGGTCTAGTTAGCCGAAAAACGTTTTTTTTCGCAAACCGGATTCTCATAGCGGGCAAAAGTTGTGGTTTTCCAACTCTAATAAGCCCTTCAATTTAGAGCCTAAACGAATAATATCTTCTGTTCTGTGAAACTCTTTAAAAATCTGTTGTTAGCCAATGATAGTGACAAACTGTGAAATTTAAAAATCGATTGATAATTGGCAATTTACATATTTTTATTGTTAGTTACTGCAGAAATGCTAACACATTACACTCTCTATTTATTTATTCATAAATATGACCTTGGAAAAAGAAGTAAGGGAAAAGAAGCGACCAGCTAAAAATTTATACTTAGGAACGCTTGAGCGACCAACTTTAGAACTTTTGTTTCACTTTTGTCATTTCACTTGCGCAGTATTTCGCTGACTTAATAGGGACCTTGAACCGAACACGTCGAGGTAACTGCTTTTGCGGTTCTTTTCCTAGAGCTACCCATCGAATGAAACATAATGCAAAACTATGTGAACTATATGAATTGTTTTTTGCTTTCAAATTTCATAATTTTTCCGCTCAATTCTTAAACAAATCTGATGTAACTGTCTCTTGAATAACTTCCAGATACTGTTGCAGAAGCTCTCATCACAAGTTTTACCGTGCGTTTCACTACCTCTGCGTTGCAAGGAAAGTGCAGGAAATCCAAGTAGAAATCTTTTTTGAATCTTCAATTCTAAAATGCCTTTTTCTAAGATCGTATATTGACATATTACCAAGCACAAGAAGTAAGGCTTTGAAGTTAAGCTTGGAAATCTTGAATGTGGGTAATACATTCCCGTCGTTCTGCCTGGCATAAATAATGTTTTGAAGTGTATCTTGTCTTACGTATGATCTATGATCCGTTATCATGGTAAGGAGCAAGTTCTCCTAGGAAGCGCAATAATCATTCCGCGTAATGTTGTTACCGACCACTGTCAAGTACTCCTTTGGTAAGTACCTTGACTTTAGAATAGTTTCGAAAAGATGTCTTGCACCATCTTTGATTGAGCTATTGACTTTTATGCGAAACCTTATCAGAATATATACCATGACTATGAATTCTTCAATCACTTTAAGTTCATATAATGATTTTGATGTCGCCATATATTTTCCCATTATCCTATTTGTGAAAGTATTCGTTCGTGCCTGATTAAAAATTTCTGGATATTTTCAAAATTTTATCAGTATTTGTAGGTAATTCTGAATCTACTGCTTGAAAGAAAACTACAGGAAAGCAGGAAGCGTAAACGAAACAGGCCCTAAAAATGATTGGGGACCAAACGTTTCTTTATCCATAATGAAAATTTTGATATTTAACTTATTCTCGTCTTAAAAATCAGAGTTTTATCATTTCAGTCATTAAAGTACAGACATACAGGTGGCGATTTCTTAGTTGCTGCTTCTATCATGTTTTTTTCTCTTTTAATTTTGTTTTTATCTATAATTAGAGAAGGTTCAATGACACGATAAGTGTCATAGGACAAGAGCTCACACCAAATCTTTGGGATACGAGAGAAGTTTCTTCAAAAAGAATCCGGGATTCATTAGAAGAGCTCATTTTTAATTCTTTGGAAGAAACATACTCTTTTTCTTCGTCACTAATTTCTGAGTCATATTGACATGAATCTATATTCACCTCTAATACAGAGAAATAATATGAAGCCTCAATAATTGCATAAGGAAAATATCTACTTTTCTTTTTTACTAGTCTAAGATTGTCAAACTCACATCTTTTTATTCCTTTTTCTGTTTTTTTCTTATATTCAGGAATGTCTACTGAAGCTATTTTCTCAAATCTTAGACCCCTCTGATGAATAAGAAATGCCTGTTCGAACATGGTTACTTTATTTGTAATTATTAAAAACAGCAGACTTGCATGCAGCGATGTCGAACAACTTTTTCGCAGATACCTTGAAATAGTCTACTTTTCTTGTTGATGAATGAATTTTTAAAATAAAAGTTAAATAATTCTTAACATCTACCTGCTTTTCGGGACAATTATATATAATATGAACTACTCGGGTATGTAAAACAGTCAAGACAGATACTTTTACATTAATAGTTTTCACTTTCTTGCCACATTATTGGCAATCAAAGAAAAAGAAGGATTTTTATTATTTCCAGAATCTGTTCCTAGTTTGAACCTTTCCTGTTCACAACATAAGATCACATCTTCAACAGAAGGTAAATGACTTTCGACTAATCTTTCAGATCTCGGAAAAGTGCTAATTTGATAGCCTGCTGTGAAGGAAATTGTATGCATTTTCACATGACAAGAAGGAAATTTAAAGTGAAAGCAATTTATTCAAATATATTTTTTCAATCTAAAACGACCTAAGACTCCAAGTGAGTTATTTGTGTGCTTCTCGCGCTGAAAGTATCAGGTAAGTAAGTCAACTTTTGAGCGAGCACGCTACAAACAAATGAATGTAAATGCATCAGTCGAACGCAGTAGAAACAAACAAACGTCGAATACAGCAATGAGCTTCCTCTGCTAAATTAATTTTGTATGAGAATTTCAGGAATTAAAGTAAAGTGCATCTAAGCTTACAATGTTGTACACAAGTGAAATCTAGAAAACTAAAACAATAGACACTAATATAAACTAAAAGTTTTAAAGGCGTTCGCATAACCGTTCGTTAATATATATTTTTAGCTATATTCCCTTACTTTTTTCCACGGCGATATTTATAAATAAATGAATAAAAAGTGTAATGTGTTACTATTACAGCACTTATTTCACAATGAAGCGATCCAAATTACCGATTTGGAATCGATTTTCAAATTTCTTTATTGTTATTAATTACGGTTTTATGTGAAAAAATCAATCACTAGTAGAATTTTCTGAAAAAAGAGCTATATTTAAATAAAATAATTATTTATATACCATTTATACCATTAGTTTCATAGATAATTCAATGAAAAACATAGCAGCAACACTGTTCCCTCCATCCAGCTTGTCTGCTGTACCAAACTATTCAAACGCACATTACAGTTGATCAGTGATGGTTACGTTTAAATTGCGACATTGCTCAATCTACAAGTCTGATGCTGGCATAAAAGTGGTAACTATACGTATACATACATCTATGAATTCTAAGCGAGTAGCGCATTGGAATTTTCACCATGCGGGTCCGTGAAATTTTTTCAATATAGTATGGCTTGGCGGCAGCCCACGGAATTCTGCTATCCGTACGGGGATGGAATTTGAATTTAACCATAAAAACAGAATTTTGAAAGAGTTTTCACAGAACAGAAGATATTGTCCAATTAGGCGAACACTTGGAAAGTTTATTCATGTTTGAAAAACACAACTTTCGTTCACTATTAAGATCTTCTCCTAAAAAACAAGGTTTTTTTCGGCCTACTTACCGTAGATGTGTCTTGCTATGATTATTGTATTACGTAAAAGAATGGTGAAACTGATTTTTCTTCTTAGACCCATTATCTTCGCCTTTTTTAATAATTTCGTTTTTTATATTTGGATCTAACAGTTTCTTGATCTTTTCTTCATTCGCAAATTTCTTTGCTCAAGTAATTATTTCAGATTTTGCCTGCTTTCGTAAAGTTGGATTATTTTCGGGTGGTATCTGGCACCAGTTAATCCTCACTGGTTCACTTGTTGTTTTTGATAAACTTGAAGTCGATAGCTGTTCAACTATACCTATAGACTTTTCTTGTGCCATATTTGGTGAAGTATTTTCCTTTAGTGATTCTTATGTTGACCATTTCTTTGTAATAATAATCATCGCTGCCTCTTTTTCATCTAATTGTATTGTCTTCTCCGCTCCCTCTTTTTATCTGATGAAGATGATAATCTGAAATCATCCTTATGTGTTCCAGGTGACAAATCAGGTTGGTTGGTAATTGAAGAAAATGCTGGCACCAATGAATGAGTATATTTTGGCGTACAGGTATAGAAGAAATTAGCAGTTATTGATTTTCTGGTGTGGACTTAATTTGAACAGTATATATTTGACTTTCAATAGTGAAGGTTCGAGTACAGGCCGCTGTGTATCTAGATTTTTTGCCAGAGTCGAATACCGGTCAATAGCTGAGGACTGTACAAAAAAATTTTAAATAACTTTCAAACTATCTCTAGATATACATATTTGAATTTAGCATAATAATGAAACATAAAATTTTGTAGCAGAAATTAGTCCCAAAACTATTCAATCGTTGACTTTTTTCTTTAAATTATTCAGTGTGATATACGAGGGTGGATTGATAAGTTTCCGGCCTGACCAAGAAAAACAACGTTTTTAAGAATTTTTTTTTTTTATTTCTCAACATAATCTCCTCCAAGG
>NC_046657.1:156270477-156274712 GCF_010883055.1 Belonocnema kinseyi
CTACAAGCTATCTAAGGATGGTACTATAGAATGCCACCTCAAGGTAGGCCTAGTGGCGCCATCTCTTGGTCAGGCCGGAAACTTATCAATCCACCCTCGTAAAATTGTAAAAGTTACAAAATTTATAGTACTTTTTATACAAGTATTAGAAGGTGAAAAGTTTTCAGTTTAAATGTACAAAGTTAAATACCTAATTAAAAATGCAATATTACACATTCCTTCTGCTTAATAAGTTTCTTCACCTTGAACCATAGAAGTATTTCATCATTTTGCTACTACGCAAAAAAAATTGTCCGGAACAACACGGATAAGGATGTTTGTCAGCGACGTATTTTTTTGTCTACCAGTTGTTTGAAAATGCTATGCAATTTTATTTATTAAAGCTAGAGACAATAACAAAAAAGCTACAGTTATTTTCAGTTTTATTGAAGATATTAGGAACAAAAATGTTTTCTTGCAATCTTTTAAAATCTTAAGGTCCACATTAGGCGAGCAGCATTATAAAGTCCAATTAGATAGAATTTGGAATTCTTGAACTGCTTCATCAAAAATAAAAGAATCTCGATGTTTACGCTATTATGTCCAAAGGATCATTGTTTTTAGAGAATAATATTCTCGTTGCGTGGCATTTAAAATGCAGTATTAAGATTTCTCTTGTCGTTCTAGGTACGATATATGATTAAATAAGGGACGAATAAATTCATCTTGCCTTGTTTGAAATTATAACAAAAAATTGAACTCAACTAGAAAACAGTGATCTTAAATAGTACTGAAGCTTGGGTGATGGACTGGAAGGTATATTGCTTTTTTAAATTTCTGAAATTAAAGCAATTGATAGATGAAAGAAACCATTAACACAGCAAACTACTAGCTTATTGTATAATGATACTTATGAGCGTAAAATAGAACTTAGCAAAAATAGCAAAACAAAGGTCACGAATTCCAGAAACAGTAATCAGTGTTTGAATTAATTTCCGTAACCGAATGAATTTACATTTTAAGCAATCAATGAAACCCAAAAATATTTTTTTATGATTTACGCATTATGAATTGTTTCAACCACATATTTTTCATTCTTGCTTAATTAACTAACAACACTGACGCTGAAAATACAAACGTATACTCATTATCAACGACAATGATGTACTGTATGGTGAGACAGAAACCTTCTTTTGATTTAAATAATTGAAAGTCACAGTGTTCCTCACCTAGCGCGGCTTGGGTCAGGAGCTGCTAGGGCTCTGATTTAACGATTTTAATTCTGTCGAGCGCCAGCTAATTTACTGTACAAACTAGCGAAGAGACGATTACATTTTAGAGGCTAAAGAGAATAGCAAAGGGGTAGGTTAGTTGGGCGCACCCAACAATAATCATTCAAAATCCCCGAAAATCCCCAGAGGTATTCCTCGTGGTCAGGGGATATTTTCGAGACTACTGTGCAAGAATCTCATTGGAGTGCTAAGACCCTACAATGGACACTCGGACTACGGACCATTTAGAAACCTAACATGCCGACAAATTTGAATTTGAATGTCACGCTTCAGACTTTGCAATCGAAACCGAAATGAGAATTTTCATCTCGACATTTTCAAATGGGTTAAGGGCATGTGATACTTACAGTTTCTCCGGCTTTTTTTCCACAAAAATAAAAAAAATTTTAAACTGAATTCGGAGATGCTATAAAATATCATAACGGACGTCCCCGAACTCTTTTTTGAGGGATAACAACAACAAAAAATTATTGTGCTAAATAAAAATTTTATGCATTATTTTGAGGTTACGTCGTTTTTCATTTCTGCCTTTCCGATAATCTGCAAATTATTTATGAAGTAAACTTCTTTGATTGCCTGCAAACAAAGTTAGTTTCTGGAGTATAGTTACTATGTTTATTTGTAAGTCCAAAGTTTTCGGCCAAAAATATTGTGTACTTTGAAAGTAACGCTCGGGTGAATTGTAACACACATAACCTCGAAATGTACACGCACGTTGTTAGCAATATCTAAAATTTTTTGAGAATAAAACACAAAAAAAGTATGTCGGGACGTCCGTTAGCATGTTCGCTATCATTTCCCAGATTTTGAAGGCAAAATATTTCTTATCCCAGAAAAAAAGCCGGGGGAATCTAACACTGAAAAAATCGATACTATTTCCTAAGCGATATGCAAATCAATCACAATTTGCTAAATTAGAACTTTTTTGAATTATCCTACAAAAAAGTGAGTGGGAACGTCCGTTAGTATGTTCTCCATCATTTCCCAAATTTTTAAGACAAAACATTCATTATTCTTGAAAAAAAAGCCGGGAGAACCTAAAACTGGTAAAATCGACAATTTTCTAAGTATCACATGCACTTAAATTATTTATTCTATTACTAAAATTACTTTCTGTCACAATGGTTTATCGCCTTTATTCTTTTCCTGAAAGAGAAATAAATTCAGCTAAGTAAGAGAGGAGTGGGGGAATCCCCTTATCTCTTGACGAAAAAGAAATAGCCCATCGCATTATTATTGTATTTCGCCATTGTCAATTTTTGTTGTAAATACATTATTTGGTAGATATATGTTGTTGGTAATTAATGTTGGAACTGCCAATGGCCTTCAACAACGTACCCTCCCTTCTACCAATTTTGTTTCGTTTAGGCTCAGATAGCAGTTTTGTTGACTCTAATTTTGTTTCGCAATATTTTGGTTACTCTTTCTTATGTCGATATCTTTTTATCTTTTGGTAATCTTTGGTGGTCATACCTACTTTTGATATTTTCGTATATCTAGTTTTGTTATTATTATTACCATATCTTTCAAGTACTCCTTATCTTTTCTCTTGAGATTATTCGCGAAGTTTAAGTTAAGGTAAACCCTTGTTGTCAGAGTGGGTGAGATTTTCCTCTTTTTTTTTGCTTATCCTGAAACGCTATGCGTTCAGTGAGGTTCCAGTTTGGAATATAGATTTCACATGTTTTTATCGCTACTCACTGACGTCGATTGAATTGGTTTTCCTTTATCCCAAGCAAGGACTGCCGCCCAAAATTATAGGTTGTGCTTATTTTCTAATTGTCTATTTCAAGCTTATTTGAGTAATCATCGGTCATGTAGTTCAATTAAATACAATCAGGGCGCCATATGCGTCACT
The DNA here is from genome assembly GCF_010883055.1 of Belonocnema kinseyi. Taxonomy (NCBI): domain Eukaryota; kingdom Metazoa; phylum Arthropoda; class Insecta; order Hymenoptera; family Cynipidae; genus Belonocnema; species Belonocnema kinseyi. The sequence continues at coordinate 156,273,607 of NC_046657.1, forward strand.
GAGAGACCATCAAATATATATATATATTTTTTTTTTGAAAAAGTGGTGTTATATAGTACATTTATATTATGTACATGTTACAAGTATCTACAGGGGATCAAACTCCTATACCCCCCCCCTCCCCCTCAGATACTTCCTTGGAAATATTAATATTATCACGGTTTGTCTTTACAGAATACAGTAGAACGTTTTCCATCAAGTGATTTTTCTTTTTATGTTTAGAGGTTATATTATTTTTTGGGAAGTGAAGGTTTCTTTTCACAATGTCGAGACGTTTACTATCGGCGAGAAAATGATAAGCATTTGTCTTTGAAGTTTAGCAACTCAGCCAAAAAATATGTGAGCCCAATAAAAAAAAATATACGTTTGATAGACGTTCATGTAAAAAAAAATGTTTTCCTCTGCAGACTGAAAAATGTAAAAAAAGAAAAGAATTTCGGGTCCATTTAACAACAGTCAAGTTAAGAGCATTATTTCTGATACAAGGAGCAATAGGAAAAATGTTTAAAAAACATGAGTACGCAGAAAACTTTTGTGAACTAAAATTTTTTCAAATTGTGAAATAAAATTGAGAAATTATAAAAATTGTTGCCGAAAAGTACAAAAATGTACAACTATATTATCTTCAGTTCTAATGCAGATATTAAAGCGTTTCAAACTGCAAACTGTAACAAATAGGCTCTGTGATTATTTGCAATCACCTGGGACGATGTGATAGTCTTATTTTTTGTGAAAATAAAGATATTTTTAGATATTTTTTTTGTTGGAATACAAGTGTCAGAAAACAGAGGGGACCCTTTTTTTGTGCCGACCTATCATACTCATCAATTTTTTCCCATTGCCCCTTGTATAATAACAATGCTCTAAACTTGACTGTTCCCAAATGTAACTGAAAAATCTAAAATCTGTTAACGTTAGTTTTCTTATACTACTTGTATCTCTTTATATGTTTGCCAATCATTTACAAATAATTATAATTATTATTATTATTATTTACAGTTCATTGTACGAGGGTGGATTGATAAGTTTCCGGCCTGACCAAGAGATGGCGCCACTAGGCCTACCTTGACGTGGCGTTCTATAGTACCATCCTTAGATAGCTTGTA
>NC_046657.1:156274812-156312936 GCF_010883055.1 Belonocnema kinseyi
GTATCAGCCTTGGAGGAGATTGTGTTGAGAAATAAAAAAAAAAATTCTTAAAAACGTTGTTTTTCTTGGTCAGGCCGGAAACTTATCAATCCACCCTCGTATGATTGATAGCAACTTCTGTTTCCAGTTTTGATACTTTTCAACATGCTTTGAAATGTTTCAGCTTGCAATTTTGTTATAACATTGATATTCGCAAGTTCCATGGCTAAGTAATTTACATTATGTAGAAAACTTCGGACGTAAATTACCTGGTAAATTACGGTAGAAAACCACGTAAATCACCTGGAGTAAATAACGTTCACAACTCTGCTGTCAACTGTAAAAGCACTTGAACAATTTGAAGACTGAAAACAGATTATCGTTCTCAAAATTATATTATAGAATCAGGAAACTTTAATCGAATCGCCTACAAATTAGTGAATTCCTTTATGGCGAAGACTAACCGTATAGAAGATTGTTAGATTTGAGGTTACAGTACAATAAATTTTACCGCAGTTAAACGGGCAGGTATTGTCCTTCCCTCCGGTATAATAATATTTATTATTATGGTGTTATATACCAAAGGTGTTCTCGCGTTGGCATTGTGGTAGGGGCCAAGGGCGAATAACATAGTCTTCTCTTGAATCTTCATTACGAGCTGGCTTCTCATAGTATGCTTTACTGATGCCATCCTAGAGTTTGCAAATCAAGAACCATCTATGATGTAGACGCTTGCTAATAACACATATGTCCCAACAAAGGCGTCAGTCTAACCATGGGAGTTTCAAATTCAAGGCGAGATCAGTAAAATAAAAGCAGAATTGGGAAGTTTATACCAATATTGAAAACTCAGTTGGTCACAGAGACAGGGTCTTGCTGGTGCGACTGCGTCGATTCAAGAAAGCGACTGCGAAGAAAAATGACCATAGGACTGTTTTAGCAGATGAGAAACGTTTTTATCACCGACTTGCATATGGCAAGAACAACACTCAAAACTATTGTGAGCTACCGAGTTTCAAGGAAATGGTTGGATAATTTTCGAAAATCTGGGGTACTCACACTTCAAGTAAACTGAACACGAAGCGGCTCCAGAAAAGGGCAGATTTTCATGTTTGCCTGGCATGAATAGTCCATCTCATTATTATTACACCATTAAGCCATTTCCCTTTCGGGGTAGGCGTGACTCACTCGGTAGGGGAAAGGAGGAGTGTGTAGAAGGGATAGAGATTTTTCAGATTTATTCAGAATTCTCGTGCTATTTAAGTAAATAACACGTTCGTTCCGCAGCACTGCTCCGATCCAGGTTGCTGATCAATCTCTCTAGCAATCACCCCAAGCGAAGAACCTCACAAAGTCGTTATGTAAGGTTCTCCACTTGGGTCCATTTGTAGCCAAGGTCTTTGTTTCAGGCGTCAGTCACTCTACTGACACTCTTTTTATTAACTATTTGCCGCCATACTTTCCTGTCCTGGCATACTTCTCTAGCTTCTTTTATGTTCATGCATTTTTTCATGCAGACTCTCGTGTTTCTGTGACTTCTTATGCCTCTTCTAACTAGGACCTTATTCACACATCCTAGCCATTCTTTCCGCGGTCTACCTCTGGGCACGCTGCCATTTACTTTACCTTGATACACTTGTTTCGCCAGTCGTTCATTTGGCATTCTCTCAACATGTCCGAACCATCTTAACCGATTTCTTTTCCATGTGTCTACTAGCGTCTCGTCTGCACCACATTCTTTTAAAATTATCTCGTTACTTACTTTGTCCATCAGGGTTTTCCCGCATATTATTCGCATGAATCTCATGTCAATTGCGTTAATTCTACTCTTATCTTTTTCTTGATAAGTTCATGTTTCGCTACCGTATAGTACAGTCGGTACAAATATAGAATTATGTTTTGCCATTTTAGCTTTATTTGATATATTTTTACTTCTGATAAGGGGACCTGCTCTACCAATAACCTTCTTACCTTCATTCATTCGTCTATCTAATTCTTTATCTGTCTTTCCGTCCCTAGTAAATAAGCTACCAAGGTATACGAACTTATCAACTTGTTCAATTCTCTCATCATTTAATAAAATATTGCATAGTGTTTTCTCACTCTTTTCATCGAACACCATAGTTATTGTTTTATTTACGTTAATTTTGAGGCCCATGCTCTCCATGCTTGCATCTAGTTTATTCAACATTCTTTGTAAATCTTCGATAGACTCTGCCATAACAACCTTATCATCTGCGAACGCTAACCCACGTACCCTTACTGTTTGGAGATCCACAACCTCTTCGTCGAAGAAAGCCATTCTTAAACACTTGTCCATAAACAATATAAATAACCATGAACACATAACGCTTCCTTGTCTAACTCCTTGAATAATATCGAAAAAGTCACTCAGTTTCCCATTCACTCTTACACTCGGTTTGCTACCTGTATATATTGTTTTTATAGCTTGTAGGATCCATCCATTGACTCCATACTCTTTCAGGACTTCCCAAAGTTTACTTCTGTCTACCTTGTCAGAAGCTTTTTCTAGGTCAACAAATGCACAGAAAACTTTTTTCCTACTCTAAAACTTTTTTCTGTTATTTGGCTTAAGCTAAATATTTGATCCGTACATGACCTTCCTGGCATAAACCCACTTTGGACTTCCCAAATCTTTGCTTCTGTTATCTTCATTACCCTACGAATAAGCATTTTTGAATATATTTTACTTACGGTGCTTAATAAGCTACTCTTTCTGTAATTATTGCACTTGCTTTTATCTCCCTTTCTCTTGTACATTGGTACGATAATCGCTTCTTTCCAATCGTCTCGGACGTCTCCCATCTCAAAACATAAATTTATCAATTCGCACAGTCTATGTGGTATGCACGCGCCACCGTGTTTAAGCATTTCAGCGTTAATACTGTCTACCCCGGCAGCCTTACCGTGTTTCAAGTTATTAATTATATCCCTAACCTCAGTGACACAGACTTTTTCAATTGAGTTTTCCATCACATCGTGTTCAACATCGCAGTTGTGGTGTCCTATAGCTTCATCTCCGAATTGTCTCCTAAAATAATCTCTGAAAGCCTCCAGTATTCCGTCTGCATCATATACCATTTCCCCCCTACTATTTCTCATGTTGACAATTTCAGTACTTTTGTTTCCTTTCATTTTTTTGTAAAGTAGTTTCCTGCATCCTTCAAAGTCGTTTTGTATTTTTATTTATTTTTCTGCTCTAATTGTATCGTTACTTTCTTTAACTAATCGTTTACATATCCTGTCTTCGCTTCTATAATCATTTCTACGCCTATTTCTTTCTTCATTGCTAAGACTCTTTTTGCTTTTTGGGCAGCCTGAATGTCATCATTCCACCACGCATCACCAGAAATTCTTCCTACAACTGCAGTACCACACACTTCGATCGTACATCTAACAAGGATATCCCGTAACATTTTCCAGGCGCCCTCTATATCTTTGTTTTTTATACGGTCCTCCCATGTTGCCCTATCTATGCTTTCGATTATCTTATTTTGGAAATATATTCGCACATCTGGTTTCTGTAGGTTCTCAATTTTGATTCGCGTTTGTTTTGCATTCTTGGTTCTCTTTTTTCTCTATCCCCGACCTAAGTTAATTTTTGAGATCAGAAGGTAATGATCAGTATTGCATTCAGAACCCCTTCAGCTTCCAATATAACTCGTTTCCTAATGACAGTTCAGAGTTGGAAACCGCCGTGCGTGGATAAGGTGTACAGGGCCCAGTACAACTACTAGGATGCTCTATAACCCGCCCTCATGATAAAAAATGTGCTTGTGTTGCATGCAAATCACCACTAACACAATTTGCATATGATATACATTGACTAGCAACAGGCATTTCCCTTAATACCCCACAACAAGAATTGCCCCGCTTGATATAAATTCGGGATCACGCTATGCACTCATAGTTCAGAAGACTGAAATGATTTAATCCTGGGGCGATTTCTAGTATCAGGTCCTTGTCCGTTAACCCTTCAGCTGCGGAATTTTTTTTCTATCTCAGATTTTCCACTCCTTTTCGATGGTTTATCTATATTGCTTTAAGTGACTCAAACTAATTTACTCATTTGACAATTTAAATAATTACTTAAATAGATAATAGTTTAACTAAACATTCAAAACTTAACTGATTTAACTAATTTTAAACAAAAATCAAACGCGTGGTACCATTTGGTACTGTCAGAAGCTTATGGGTTAAACAAGGAAACTTTCAAGGTGATTCATTCAGCGCACTTTAATTTTGGTGGCATTGAACGCACTAAGTTGGACACTCAACGACACGTACCACGGGTTCAAAATTGAGGGAGGAGTGAGTCTGAAAAAGGTGCTTGAGTCTACTTTTTCGGGTCACGTTAGGCTGATTCTGACGTTCTGTCTTAGAGCGAAGAATATCACAAAGGAAATTAACACCTATACTATTCCTCTTTTAACATATTCCTTTGGTTGGGTCATCTGGTATATAACTGATCTCGAAAGACTTGACACAATCATCCACATGAAAATGTCTAGGCGCTGAATGCACCATGAAAGGACATATGTAAAAAGAATAGTTTGCCGCGGAAGCTTAGATGCAGTGGGAGCTTGGATTTTTTTAATGGTGTGACTTTCAGTTTACGCAATTGCATGATTATTTCCAAAAAAGGACCCCCTTAAAAATTGCAGCTGTGATCCTTCAAACGACTGATTATGGCAAGAAGAACTCTTAGTCGAAATAAAGGGATTGTTCATGTCGATCCAGGACAGTGTGGAGATCTTAATGACAACACCGAACGCACCATTGCTGGCTGTACGATTCTTGCAACACAAGAATACATGCTAAGACATGATAATGTTTCTGGAATTATTCATCAAAAAATTTTCCTGAATACTGGCTTACTAGAGACATTCGAGTCTTATGACAGAAATAGCCTAGTTGAACATGGTCAGACACGATCGTCCAAATGTCCTCTGGTTAGGCAATGAGAAGATCCAGAAATAATAGAAGTCGAATCAAGAGATCCTAACCGTGTGAAGGATGAACAAGATCATTATCCACACGAGCGTGATCTTCTTCACTGAGAATGTTCATGCGAGGTGTGTAAAAATCTTGGATGAGCTGGGAGTTCGAAATTCGCTACATCGTATTCCGAAGGCAGTATTTCTGAACACCTGCCGTATTGTCCAAAGTTTCCTGGGCATCCTGGTTGCCATCCCGCGACGCGGCATATGACTGTGGTGATCCCTTTTTCAATATTAATTGTTAATTTGTGGCTTTTTTATACATAGGTATACGTGTGCGTATGTGAAGTGGTGTTTTCTCTACCCTTCTAAAGTGAATCAAACTAATATTTTGAATCATTGTTTTCAGTCGTTGGCATTATACCTAGCGTTTGTAAGAAAGACGGATCCATATAAATGAGCTCTTCAGAACGAATGTAGGGTCCCTACAGGGCTTTCCAGGATAAATGTTTGGATCCTGTTAAACGAGCTCTCTAGGATGAATGTTCAAACCCTATTAACGGGGTCTCCTGACTGAATTTTAAATCTGTATAGGGCTCTCCAGTTTGATTGTAGGATTCCTATAGATTGGCTCTTTAGCGTGTATGCTCGCGAATTATGACGGATGAGCAAGCAGATCATTAGAGTTCCGAATGATCAAATGACACCAACAAATCTACAAATTACTTATCGGACTTCGTGGACCCAGTTTATCCGCGCCCTTCGTTGTTGGATTATATGAGATCCTTGGCATGGATTGTCGTTCTGCTTGGTTGTTCTAATAGAGCTATTTAGCCCTTGGCACGACAATAAAATCGTGGCTTAAGAGCAGAAGAACTGTTAGCGTGATATTTCAGGGCGTTTTACTGATAAGCCCTGCCAGAATCGTTCCATAGTCAGTTCCCGAAAGCAGTCACACCTCGCGATGCAGTCTCTCTGAAGATTCAACTTTTCTAGATGTCCAGCCCAATTACACACTTCAACCCTCCTACCAGCTGCAGCGTTATGTGATTTCCAAGGAGGTTACTACTAAATATAAATAAGGATGAGGAAAATCCAAATATTATTAAAATAATGATTGTAAAATAATTGTTTTAGTTTTATCATCTAAAAGAACCTGCAAAAAGTTTTTTCTTTGAAGAGTATTATCTAAAAGTACTTAAAGTTTTTTAAAACTTTTGAACGCTATTAGTTCACATTCTTTGATTTAAAATTAGCATTAATGTATCTTATGACAGCAGAAACCTTTTTAGGTTAAGGCAGTGGTCTATTTCAAATACTAAATAAGTTTTGAACAGTTGAAACAGGCAACAATTTTTTAAATTTTATTAATGGCTATTCATAGATAATAAAAGTTCAAGTAATTTTTCAAAATAGATAATTTAAAGCGGCTCGAAGACGCTAACTGAGTCGCTGTCGTCGCTTGACAGCGTGAGCTGGTTAAAATTTGTCGTGCAAACGGAATTCCAGTTCTTCCATTCTTGTAAAACAGCTACATGTGTGTAAACATTCTGCAATAAAAAAGTCATTTCCTATTTTAAATTTTAAGGTTACCCCCCTTCCGCCTCAAGGGGTGGGCTGCAAGGCAAATTTTTTCAGAGTACCTTTCCCCCCAGAAAAGGACAAGTTTTGTTATTGATTGATAAGAAAGGATAACAATATTTTTGTTATGCAAACTTATCTGGTACTCAGTTTAATCTTTCATCATTGTAATTTTTTCAGAAATAACATAAACATGCAATAATTTGAATGCCTGTCTATTTGCGATATTTGTTTGTAAGATTGAACGGAAACATTATTGCGTATGAAAGTTTCATAAAGTCTCTGTGAACTTTGAAAAATAATTGAAGAATTCGAGTTGAAAATTAAAATTGGTTAACTTTTCTTTTTGACCAATTGAAAATGAGACCCGAAGAGCAAAAAGACCGTGTTGGTTTAAATATAGTTTCGAGTATTTTATTCAAAAATATGTTTGCGCTCCTAATCAACCGCTATGCTAACCTTCCAGACATTTCCACCTACCCCAGCATGACCGCGTCCACGGCGTCATGCTGCACAACTCACTATTCCACTAAATATTTGTGTGGTTTTGTAATTCTATTATATTAATTTTTATTCAGAAAATTTTCGTGCGTCAACAAAAACACTTAAGCGACACTTGAAAAACATTAATACTAACGCGAGTTCATCAACCGCGAAAATTGCGAGGGTCTACTCACTGACAAATCTGGAAATCTTAGAACTATGAATGCAGCAGTCTCAATAAAATTTGCATAGAAAGTGTGAAGATTTCCTTCAGATTGTCAGGAGTGCCAAAATTTTCAAAACTTCTCGCGAACAGCACTCTGCAGGACAAATAATATTCGACTAAGTTCGGCGGCGTTCGGATGAAGTCGGCTATCAGTTCCTGTAAGAGTTCTCCTGAGACTTCCAACGTGGCCATCTAAAATTTCTCAGTGATTAGCCTTTTGGCAAATCGGAATCACTTGAAAAGTTTTCAATTGAAATGCATAATATTGCGCAATCTTCACTTTTCGAGTACCCGCGTACTGATCCTTTCCATTTCACACAAGAGTCACAAGCTTCTCTCGTCCCTAAAGCTGAAACACTGCGTGGGCTAGCGGTTCTATGAATAAACCGTGAGTTACTACAATCGGAGTTGGGTGGAAGGTTTAAAGAGGATCGTGCTGATCAGTTTGACAAAGTGATTTGTTGATATTGCCTTGAATATTAATCTAAGTGAAAGTCGAATTTTAAAATTAAATAAATTTAAATGAGATTAAAATTAAATTTAAAATCCTAATTAATGTTCAATAATCAAGTTAAGGAACATAATTCCTGAAAGTAAAGTCAAGAATTGAAAGACCACATTTGAAAAATAAGCATGAAATGTTCCTGTTGAAACCTTAATGAAATTCCTTTTCTTCGTTAAAAAAGAAAAAAAAAAGAACTTTTCCCTTGGGACAAAAACAAAAAAGAGGAAAGAAAAATTTGAAGTCAAACAACCAAACAACCAAATCCCCTTTCTTTTTTTTTTTTAGATTAAAATTTTTTTTTATACAGTAGAAACACGATTATAGGAGGTAATGTGGGGGAAAAGATACCTCGGATAATACGGAAGAAGTACAAAACTCGGAAGAGTCATCTATTTTTTATATATTTTAAATTGAAAAATAAGTATAAACATTGAGCAAATAAAAGTAAACAACTTACGAATGTGAATTTATCTTCATGGTACAAAGCATTGTAACTAACGTGGCTCAAGAAAGTCGGAAATAGAGCTCGTTTTTCAGCTGCAACATTGCCTCGGATAACGCGGAGCCTCGATTAATCGAAGGCCAGATAATCGAGGTTATACTCTATAAATAATTTATTTTATATTTATTTCGTGCCGAAACGTTGGTGATTCTATTTGAAAATGTTTTTTTGTGATTTGATAATGTGAACAAAAAAGGTGAAATAAATAAAAATTACATTGTTTATATATGGAAAAAAAAATTTTTTATGTTTAAAAAAACAGCGGACGCAAGGAGATTTGGTTAGTTGCCTTCTCATTTTGATTTAATTTTTTTTTAAAGGGCAAATTGTCTTTTCTTTTCTGGTTTAGGGAAGAAAACGAATCTTTTTTCAGATTTCGATGGAAACATTTTAGGCTCATTGTCCAAATTTGGTCGTTTGATTTTTGATTTAACTTTCAGGAATTCTGCACATTAATGTGATTAATGGACGTTAATTAGGAATTTAAATTTGATATACATCTGATTTAAATTTTTTCAATTTTAATTTAGCTGACCTGGATTAGTGGTCATTTCAATTTCAGGTTTGTTTACAATTGGTTTGCCTTTTGACCCTCACAACATTCTTGGGCGTCAGGGAGGGAGCATCGTTGTGGTGTTGCTGTTCCTGTTGAAAAGAATTAAAAAATTTTATTTGCTTGGATAAGGGTGCGACAGGCAAGGGGATTTGTTTGGTTACATTTTCATTTTTCTCTCCTCTTTTTTATTTTGGTCCAAGGGAAAAGTATTTTTTATTTTTATTTTAAGGTAACAAAAGGAATTTTTTAGATTTCAATGGAAAAATCTTATGCTGATTGTCCAAATTTGGTCGTTGGATTCTTGATTTTACTTACAGGAATTATGCTTATTAAGTTGAATTTTATTAAAATACTAAGATTTGTTTTTGGTAACGAGATGACAGTTTGTGATTAAACTAATATTTTTGTTTACTGAATTAAATAAAAAAAATACACGTGATTTTTTATGAAAATTTTTCTTATAGTATATCTTATCTGGCCTGGACACTGTGATCGATAACATATGAACACTGTTCAGTGTTTACTCAGCTGGTTATACTTGAAGTCTTTTCTGCAAAATAGTTCTTAAATTAAAATCATTACGCTCTGCCTAAGAAGTAAGTCTCGACTATACCAGCAAAGAAAGAAAAAGAAATGAAGAACTCGATTCTTATTTTGTTGTTATTTATTACATGTAAGTATAAAATATGCAAACTTAAAATGACTTTCAATTATTTAATTCACTTGGTCCAATACAACAACAAAATTAAAAACTCTGTAGTCGATATTCTGAAAACGATTACCTTCCTTAAGAGGTAACTAACCTTTAATTTACAAAAAGATAATACTTAATAACCAGTAACTATTTTTTTCGTTTTTTTTAAAGCGAGCTGCGTAACGAAAAATTATTTTAATATAAATAAAATAAATTCTATTCTAATATTTCTAAACTGTTAAAGTAATGCAAAATGATATGAAAATCTAACTACTTTTGAGTTAAAGTTCATTATCTGCTATTATAATTGTAGTATAAAATGTTTAAAAATAATTTAATTTTTATTGTAAAATCTTTGAATGATTTGGTTTTTGGGTTAAAATCTCAACAATTTTATTACCATTAAATTGTTGTATTTAAAATTCATGCTAAAAATTGTATTATTAAAATCTTTTCTAAGTTTACTATTCGCATGGGTAAGTCCTTAAGAATTGCCCTTATCGACGAACAAGGTCTAGACCTCGGGATAGTGAGGGTACGTGGGTTAGTATTCGCAGATGATCATCTTGTCATAGCAGGTTCAATCGAAGATTTGCAAAGAATGTTAAACAAACTGAATAAAAGTAGTAATGGTGGGTAACTTTTAGTAGGTAAAAACCTCTATAAAATATAATAAATCTCTACTTTATATTCCATATTTTAAGCCCACTTTTTGAATACCTGTAATCAATTAAATAGTTCGTGCTGTGAATCTTATAACTCATGTTCTAATTTTATAATTAACAGGGTATTCTCGAAATGTTTTGGCCTTAAAAAAGAAAAGACCAGCCGTAATAGAGGAACCTACTAATTACATACTTAAAAAAGTGAACTTTGCGATTTGCGACAAACCAAACCAAAATGCCGATAAAGAGAGGAATGAAATTATTTCAGCTTATAGTGAAAAGCTAAGACACTTAAAAGTGCTGAATAAGACACATAAAATATCCGACGAAGATTTAACAGAAAATAAGTGTATACAAGATGTTAAACTTATAGATAAAACATCAAAGTTGGTCCAAAAAGTCTGCGCTACGGATTTTTTTAAAAAATTAGCAATTGTACGAGATGTTGTTCAACTTATTTGCCAGGAAATTTTGACATGGTAGGTTTCTGTAGAAGGCTATCTAACTACAAATTAATAAAACTATGACCATAAATTTGTCAAATATATATTATTATTTTTTAGCATCAAAGGTAGTTCGCATGTTGATTACATAATTGGAGCAATTTGAGTGATAAACTTCAGATGGCTAGTTCGAAAAGGATTTTGCTTAAAATCTTATTGTTTTGGTCTTTTATATATTTAATCAACCTTGAGTTTTTTTAAAAGAGTGGTTAGATCCCAAGTTTATTTTTTGGTGGAGGGAAAAACGGTTGTGAATAAAGAGTTTTCTACTGCAAAAATAGCTATTTGTTTGACAAGACCTTAACCTCCAAGGATTATATTGTGGATAATATCTATAGACGATTTCATCTATCAAATCACTGCAATGTGATGAATGTCATATTACTACACACAAAAAATTAAAAAATATTAAATCGCCGAACTGCTCCTTGATTGTATTCTAGCTTTGGAACAAGAACGAAGATCTCAGAACCATTGTTTTGAAAGCAACGGTCGTTGCTCTGAAGGGATGGGTTCTGAGAACTTCGTTCTGGTGCCAAAGCCAAAATAAAATCAAGGAGCAATTTTGTGAATTAATCTTTGGAAATTTCTCTCCGTTTAGGCTACCCTAACTTAGAATCCAACATTAGAATTTTTCTACACATACCTCAAGATTCCCCCAAACTAGGGGAAAAAGTAAAAAAGTAAGCATAACTAGAAGTTTCACTGAGGTTTTATTTTTTCACGGGAAACCTGGTGTCTTTCCGTACTTTGAGCAACCACGGAATGAATGAAAAAGAAATAAGTGAAAGAAAAAAATGGATTTATGAATAATTATTGATAAATTTTAATACATTTATATAATAATCATAAGGAATAAATAGTAATAATAAATAATTATTAGTATTTCGATATTGTGGTCATTTTTTCTTTAAAAATAGATCACTTCAAAGAAAAAATAAATTTTCTGATAAAAAGAAAACTTTTCTCCGTCATACCTACCATTAATGCAGTTTTTCACTTTTCATGAAATCCCTTGCTTTATTGGTTGTAAGAATTATTATAAATAAAAATCCTCAAAAAGAAGAATTTATTCAAAAACAATTTTTTTATACTTCTTTGACTCCAGATTTAACTTCTTCCTTCTTCAACATTTTCTCGAACGACGTTTCATGATTTATTTACAGCCTTAAAAAAATATTCTTAGTAAATCTACGCTTCTTTAAATAAATTTAACTTAATGTAAAAAACTATCAGACTGTACAATTTTGTGAAAAAGAAGCGCATGAGGACACTGAATATGTATAAATAATGTATGGTTAATTTGATTCATTGTAGTTAACTCTAGAACGACAAACCTCTTCAACTGATCCCGATAACGCCGCAGGGTCAAGAAATATGACTAGTAGGAAGATAAATAGGGAATTGAAAACTAGAAAAATCAAGGAGCACAAATATAAAAGTAAAAATTGATTTTCTTAATTAGTTTAAAAGTTAGAGATCTTTCAATTACGATTTTTTCTATAACCCGATCAAAAGATACAGTTTACGAGGAGATATTACAGTGAGAAAAATACAACTGGGTCTGTCAGACCCATGTAAGGCATTTTAAGGGTAAAACAATTCTTGTTTTTCTAACTTTGTCCCAACAGTCAAATGGTAATATTTTGAAAATAAAAAAGACTAGGTGATGCTTACATTTTCATAATTAGGCTTTCTTTTTTTTCGGATAGGGTTAAAAATGTTATCCGATCTCTTTATTTGATCTAATATGACGTAGCCTGCCCAAATTTAGAAAAAACACCACCTTACGAATGTTTGTGCAAAGTTAATAAAGATAAAACATTTTTTACCATTTTTAAATGTCATTGGATCAATGCTCTCTAAATGAATTATCTAGTGGGGTAGGAAAAAATTTTTTTAAAATTTTGATTAAAATAGAAAAAATCTCATTCTATATTTAAAAATAGATTTGGGTCAGTTTTTTAGATTTTTAGAAAGATATCTTTGCTTAGCAGAAATTTTTTAAAGCTTGAAAGGTCGAAAACCCCTATTTTATCTGAAACAGGCAGAATAAGGGCTATTTTCCTGACAGCGGAGTGGCAGCAAAATAGAACTTTATTGTACCCCGACAAGCGATACTTAAAGTCACAGCAAGGAAGAAGAAGTAAGTAAAAAGTAAAAGAAGAGTGAAAGAAAAGTGTAAAAAAAATAATTTTAAACCTGCGTTGAACAACGAAGTTCATTTTGGACTTTTATCGCCCCACGCGCATGCTTACGCTGCACAATGAAACTGAAATTTTTTCTACAATAAAGATTTTGAAAGACGTTAAAATTTGCTTTTTGATTTATCTTTTTTACCGAATTCCATCTATTGATATTTTGTCTCATTTGCTTCTTTTTAAACATTTTTTTAGTAATTATGTCACTATTAATAAAATATTGAAATAATATGCATAATTCGTTTATAATTCGTCATTTAATTCGTTTGATATTTAAGTGGCAAATTTATATTTATTTTTTATTTACATGAGTGTAAAGTCATTTTTATGGATTGTACATGAAGCCATTTTTAAAAAATCATTAATCATTAATTATTATTAATTAATTATTATTATTAATTATTAATATTTTAATTAAGCCATTTTTAATTATTTTTTAAATAGCGAAGCCAAGAGGACGGTTTTACAGAAGAAAGTTAAATTTTCAACAAAAAATGCACTTTTTCTACCATAAAAGAATGATTTTTAACCCAAAAAAAAAAACAATTTTTAATTAGAACAATTAAACTTTGCACACAAGAAGACCAATTTTTAAACATTTTTTTACTAAATAGTGAAATCTTTAACTTATAATGATAAAACTCAAATTTAAACTCCACAGTTCACTTGAAATACGTAATTTTAATTGGAAAATACAGTTTAAAGATAACATATCGTGCAAAAAATCAATTCTAGTTCATTTAAATAAGAAAAAATGTCCTGATTGCGAACTTGAAAATCACAGATTGTAAAATATATTATTTGCTCGACTCTATTCAATTGCTCTAAAACTAACCAAAAAGTATAGATGAACGTTTATTTTTCAGGCTGCCTTAAAAACTAACATGCATCTAAAACTTAACCTTGCGACAGCTCGCTTTTATAGCCTTGCCTTCCTCGCTTTTCCTCATCTCTTGTCGCGTGGATGTCCCTACTTTCTTGCTTTGCCTCGCATTGCCAAACTCTGCCTCCGCGCCTAATATCTAATACTTATCTATCATTTATAATATTTACATCTTTCTTATATCTACTTCCTCTCCTACTTACAATCTTTCCTTCTTTATTCCTCTTCCTCTTTGTTTGTCTTCTTCTCCATCTTATCCAACATCCCTTTACCCACACTACTTCCCCCCCCCCCCCCCCTGATGCATCAATACCACCATGCTTATCCCGCTAATTTGGACCCCCTGGCACTCCTCTAAACAGTATTCCACTCTTGTATACGCCTTCCCGCACAGTTCACACATCTTCTTTTCTCTAGAAAGCCAAAACCTATTAAAAGCACATGTGCACCCACATTTCATCTGGTCTATAAGCTTCTGGCTTTCTTCCTCTCCTTTCGTACACAAATATTATGCTGTATGCTTTTGCATGATCCACGCATACTTCCTGTTAAACCTTGACTCTTCTTCTCTCATCCCATGCTCCCTTCTCTTTTACTAGGCTCTTTTTCTTAACCTTCTAATATACTTTACTTTCTCGTGCATCTTTCTCTCCTTATCTATTCGCAGTACATTTGTTCTGAAATGCCTTTCCCTTTCAACATCAAGTTTTCACTTTCCCTACTATTTCCTTTCTTTCAAGAGCACTCCCTAGCTAGTTTACTTGCCCCCCTGTCAAAAATTGTTTCTCATTTTAACACGCTCGACCCTCCGTTAGAATCCCTAAACTCGTTTTTTCCTTCTCCCGCCTAACAATATAATCGCGCATGTTCCTTGTAAACCCCAGTGTCCACTTAGCATACCTTTACTGTATCCTACTTACCTCCTTACCTTTCTTACAGCCTCACAACTCTAATCCATAAAATAAGACACTCATCACTAGCGACTCAGCAGAAATATCTTCTCTGTTAAAAATCATTTTCGAACAACTTCTTTCCTAACTCCCCAAACCAGCCTCATCCCTTCATTTTCCATTCTTACTCTCTCTCTCTTTTATATAACCATTCACTCCCCCATTCCTTCGAAA
Organism: Belonocnema kinseyi; assembly: GCF_010883055.1. Classification (NCBI taxonomy): domain Eukaryota; kingdom Metazoa; phylum Arthropoda; class Insecta; order Hymenoptera; family Cynipidae; genus Belonocnema; species Belonocnema kinseyi. The sequence goes on from NC_046657.1 coordinate 156,289,676, forward strand.
CAGACAGCCTAGACAGAGAAACTTTTTCACCTTCTGTACCGCCTTTCCTTCCACTTCCATTCATTTATCTTATCCCTTATACTTCCTTTTCTTAACACCAAAACCTTGGACTTTTCCGCATTTATTTATAACATATTCTTATCAAGGTAACTTCTAAACATTTCACTCATTTCCTTTGAGGCATCTCGCTCTTTGCTAGCAGCAGTATGTCATCTGCATACGAGAGTGACCACATCCTAATCCATCCTACTCTAAACCCACCTATCGCTCCGGCCCGCTAGCCTCAACCGTTGATCTATCCAGAAACCTGATACACGCTGATCGCCGTAATAGGCAAGAGACAAAATAAATCCTTAACATTAATTCTGTGGCAATTTTTTATTTAATGCTTCTCAAGGTTCCTTTCCTCTGACACTGCGGCGACCTTTGCTTGCTAGGCCTGATGAATTATCTGTGACTAATTTTAAAGCAGAATAACCTTACTGAATCCAAAAATTTAAGGCCATGTGATGATTCGGTCACATGACCAGATTCCTACCTTACCGACAATTATTTTATTTTCTAACTTATTTTCACACGCAGCGCCACACCGAGTTGGATATTTGGGACAATAAATAAGAAGCACTCAGAAGGGTGCTTCTGGTCCTACATTTTTTTTATTAAAAAAGTTTGTCTTGTAAATACCCAGTTGGCACAAAATTTGGCGACGTCTTTACGACATCGTTACGACATATTTACGACCACTTCACGACATCCAATGTTTATTTCGTTAAGGTGTCTTTACAAATTCGTAAATAAGTCGTATTATCTGACGATATCTTTACGATATCGCAAAAACACCGAAACGACATAGATATAGGATATCGTAAAGTTGTCGTAAAGATATCGTAACGATGTCGTAAAGACGTCGCCAAATTTTGTGCACGCTGGGTATTTTTTTCGTCCTTTTTCAAAATTATTAAAATTACGGGCCAGGCTCACCTTTCTTAGTGTGGCACACTCAATGTGGCACTTCGTGTGAAAATAAGTTAGGAAATGCAAAAAGTATAGAAATAGCTTTTCTATTGGAAACTTAATCGTGATCTCATGAAATTAATTAGTCTCGTTTAAGTTTAAGCCAAAAGTACTTGCACAGCTTGTTGCTTTTGTTCTGAGTTTGGGAAAGTCCCCCGGTTATTTTGAGGTGTGGAGAAAAAAATCGTACTACGCGGTTTTGAGAAAATTTTTTTTTTTCATTTTTAAGCATTTAAAAAATCATTTTTCTCGAAAACGAAGAAAAAATACAGCACTTTAGAGTTTAGAATTGTTCAGCTTTCTAAAATTTATTCAATTTCACCCTTTCCAGATATAGGTATATTTTAATTAATCGATTTGTGCAAAAATATAGAACAAATAGGTAAAAATCGACTAAAATAGCATTTCGTTTAACAAACTATAAGATTATATTTTTAAAAACGTTCGTTTTCAGTTCATTGACTATATAAAGAATATGTTCCGTGATATTAATAAGGTCTCTGAGCGTCAAAGTAGGGGAAAATTGGTTTTTACCTTTAAACTTAAAAAAAGATTATTTTAACCGATTGAAAATCTCATTTCTCTCGAAAAAAAAGAAAAATAGGATTAGCAATTCATAGTGCAAAATGGTTCCCATTTCTAAAATATATAAAAATGTATTCTTACTAGATGTAGATCTTGTGTATTTTAATAAAAATTCTAAAAAAAGTATGAAAAATATATTAAGGGGACTAAAATAGCATCTAGTTTTACGAAGTCATAAAATTTAAATAATTTGTATATTATTCCATTCCTTTGTTATAAATAAGTTTTATGAACAACTTGACAAATACTCTTATTATCATTAACAAATTTTTTTGGATCAAACTTCTTAATATTAATGTTGGGATTCTTTTCAAATTATAATTTCCTTTAATCGCCAAAACATCTTTTATTATTCCTTAAAAAAATAAATATTGAATAATATTTGATAAAATCTAAAATTTCAATTTTCCTAAATAAATTAGATAAATAAATTCAATATTTTGGCCCTTTTGCATAGAATTTTCTTTGCACTGGGAATGTTTTAAACTTTTGGACGAATGACTGCTAGTCACAAAATTGTTTAAAAGTTAACAATAACCACTGTTGTTAACAATTCTTGCGACAAAATGTTTCAACTTAAGATTTTTATCAAATTTAAATTTTCTTGGAGGGACAAAATGGGTGAAGAAATTTATCAGCAATTAAGTTTTTATATTTTAGTAAATATTAGCAGATAAATTTTTTTAGAAACATCTGCACACATTCTGGCCATCAAAGAAAATTTTAATTTCACAAACCCTTAAGTTAACATATTTGTTCACAAGAATTGTTAATAACAGTGGTTATTGTTAACTTTTATAATATTTTTGTGACTAGCAGCCATATATCCGAAATGGTTATATTTTATAAAATTTCATTAAATATTTATTTGTTTTAGGAATACCTGAAGTCGTTCTGGCGATTAAGGACAATTATAATTTTAAAAATTCTTAAATTTTAATATTTCACGACAAAAATTGTTTATAACAATAGTTCTTATCAACTTTTAAATTAATTTATACTGTTTGTCAATTTGTTCATAAAAGTTATTTATAACAAATAAATGTAATAATAAAAAATTATTTTTATTCTATGTGTCCCAAAAAATTCATTTAACACAATATAAGGTTTTTCTGCTCATTTATTAAAGCGTAAACAATTTTTATGCAGAACATTTTAGTATTGTATGCGTCTTTATATTCTGAATTGTCTACTTAATTAAGTATAGTCAAAGATTATGTTTCTAAAAGCTCGACTTTTTTCTTATACTACATAGTTTAACCATAAAATGTATTTTTTTATTTTTCATTATCTTTTGTAATCAAAATTTGAGTTTTTGGTTTTCTAAGAAAATCCGAAAATTTATAATGGCAGTATTTTAGGGCTTTTAAAGAGTAATTTTTTTCTTTTCTGGACTTTTTTCATATCGTGCGTTGTTTGGCTTACAATTTTGAATTTTGGTTGATTTAAAATATTTTTTAAATGCTCTATCTCTGAGAAATTTTTTGTTATCAAAAAAAGTCATCATTATAAATTGTTTGTCTAGTTTAATACTATAAATATCCGTGCACAGAACTTTTAAATTAAAAAAGTGGTCTCAAAATTTTTGAAAATGCCCAAATTTTTTTAATTTTTATCAAAAATGGCTGATTAACGAACTCGTTCTTTCTTTTAGGATCCTAAAAAAGTGTCCCAAATATGAATCTGATCCGTTGATTTTTTAGAGAGTTATCCTGTTTACGGAAGGATGGCCGGATGGACAGACAGACGCCACCGTAAAAACTTCATTTTCAGATTCAGGGAGTTTTGAAACGTGCAAATCTATTGAAAAACTGTCAAAATGATTCATACAAATTTGTAATTTTTTTTGGTCAAACAGCTTTTGTTTATTTTTTTCGTAGTTTGTGTTGTTTGTCTACAATTTTTATTCACGCATCTTATTCATATGTATCATGCATAGTTTGAGCACAAAAAAAAATATATTTTTTATTTTCCCTTATTTTTTGGGCAATAAAAATTTGAATTCTAGATTCCTCATTAATAATTTTAAAATTTGTTATGAAAATCTTGTGACCTTTCAGAAAGCAACGTTTTCCTTCTCACCACTTTTTTAATACCGCGCGTTGTTTGGTTAAACATTTTTATTATCGATTGATTTTTTAAGTTTTGTAAATGCTATAACTCAGATAATTTTTTTATTGTAAAAAAGGCTTTCGAAGTACCACTAATAGTCGTACATAGAATTTTTTGAATCGAAAAAGAATTTTTAAACATTTTTAAAAAGCTTTTGACTTTTGGAATTTCTATCTAAAATGGATGCTTAACGAATTTGTTCTTTTCTCCATTGCCTAAAAAAAGTATGAAAAAGTTCAAGTTTATCCGTTCATAATTTTCGAGATTTGACGTGTTTTACGGACGGATGAACGGACGGATAAACAGACAGACACAATCGCTAAAACTTGATTTTCGGATTCAGATTTCAGGATGTAATAAAACCTTGAAATAATTTGAAAAACTGAGGTTAAGTGAAATTTTGTAGGATTTTTCAAAATCTAATATTTCTCTTTAAGACTTTTTTCGTGTTTTTCGTCGTTTGGTTCGAAATCTAAATTTTAGAGTGCCAAATTTAGGACACTTATAATACTTTATCAATCATAAATAATGAGAATGCAATAAATTATAACAAATTTGCATCTCTTTTTTAGGTGAACAACTTTTGTCAATCAATGCGTTTTCGTACCTTTTGTCGTTTTCCACAAATTTTTCATTTTTATTTTTAATGTCATTTTCATGATTAAAACCAAAACTACGCATTCTATCAAAAAATAATTCATAACAAATTTTTAGATATGTTTTATGCGCATAACTTTAGTTAAATCGTTTTTGTTCTTAACTTGAACAGTTTTTCCACTAAATTTGTATTTATTTTATTTTTTATTTTTAATGTTATTTGTCACGAGTAAAACAAAAAGTACGCGTCTAATCAAGAAGTGATTATTAGCTAATTTTATTAATTAATTTTATAAAAATATCCAAAAATCTGAGGAATTTTGCTTTTATTGAAAAAAGTCATGAGGATCAATTGTTTTTCTTTTTAAATACTATAAATATCCGTTTATAGAATTTTTAAATTAAGAAAAAAATTGGTATCAAAATTTTTCAAAATGCGCTCACTTTTTAAATTTTCTTTAAAAATAACTGGTTAACGAACTCTACCTTTCTTGTAGAACCTTAAAAAAATGTGCCAAAGATGGATTTGATCCGTTGATTTTTTCTAGAGTTACCGTGTTTACGGACGGACGGACGGACAGACGCCAGCCTAAAAACTTAATTTTCGAGTTCAGGGGGTTTTGAAACGTGGAGATCCGTTGAAAAACTGTGGGTTTAAATTTCTGGACAATTCTAATACTTTCTCAGTCATCAATTATGAGAATGTAAAAAAGTTTAAGTTGGTTAATATTCCCCAATGACAAAAGTACAAATTTAATAAGAATTTCTCATATAAGTGTAGAAAACTGCTATAAATATAAACTAAGAATTATGTAGGTATTTTTAAATTAGGCCACTTGCTTTTTATTATATTATTTAATATACCTGAATGATTTTTTGTCATAAATGTTTCATCTTTAGAATTTAACAAAAAAATTGAGTATTACAGAGAAGTTAAAAAAAAAGTTCAAACTCTTTCATTAGTGAAATTTATCGAAACTTGTAGTGTTTCAGAACACTAACACACGTTTTTAACAAAGAGATAACATTTTACGTTTCACCTGATATTTATGTTCACTGAATTTAAAAAAAAAGTGCATGTCATTTTTAATGAAAATTTCTTTATAGTAGATTTAGTCTGGTCTAGCCTCGATGAACTTCGAAAACAAGTAACAACTGTTTTGCATTAACTTCTATTTTTAAATGTTCTCTGTGTGCAGTTTATCGTAGCAGGTGATACAATATTTTCTAAAAAAATAGGAAGGCAGTTTTTAGAAAAAAATCATTAACGCTCTGCCTGAAAAGTCATTTTCGATTTTAGTGATAAGCGGTACAATAAGATATGAACAACTCAATTCTTTTATTGTCATTATTTATTATATGTGAGTATAAAATATGTCAGCTTGAAATTTCTTCTATTCACTTAACACCCTTTGTCTCATATACGCATTGTACAAACAGGCGTGTCTGTCTGTGCGCCTGTAAACACGATAAGTCTCGAAAAATGATCAAATCAAATATAGCTTTTCATACTTCTGTTTGTATCCTAAAAGAAAAAACTAGTTTGTTGACTAGCCAGTTTGGATTTGTTAAAAATAACTTCTTAATAGAACGCATAATTGATGTTTTATTCGTAAAAAACAATACAAAAAATTTGTTCAAATGACAGAACCTAAGGAATTAATGAATAGAAAAAATTTGTTTAACCAAAATATAGTTACAAATTTATTATTAATAATTTTTCGAGAGAAAGCTTAATGTTTGTTTTAGTCGTGAAAAATAAGGTTGTAAATAAAAAAATAATTTAAAAAGAATGAAGAGAGTTACGCACAAAATTAGTGAACCAAAATTGTGCACGTCAAATACATCTATACATTTTTTATAAATCAGTTTTTGATAGAACATTGATAAGAGATACATTTTTCGATTTTAATTGTAAGAAATAAAATTTAAATAGGAATAAAACATTTTTGTTAAAATGAAACCGAAAATTAAGTTTTGGCGAGAGCGTCTATCTATCTGTTCGTTTGTAAACACGATAGCTCTCGAAAAAATGACCGAATTAAATTGAGCTTTGGCAGAATTTTTTTATTTCCAAAAAGAAATACAAAGTTCGTAAACCAGGATTCTTTGATCCAACGAAAATGCAATTCAAAAATCAAATATTCCGTTTTTACGTAGTTTCCAAATTAAATTATAAGGTGAACCCTGTTCCGCTTCAGGGAGTGGGATGAATTTTTGATAAATTTCTCATAAATTTTTTTTGAAAATAAAAAGATTTTTTACTGACATTTTTTTCGTTGGATGCGAAATTCTTGAAATATTTTGATGTATCAAGATGAAAAATACCATATTTATACTACCTTGAACGTGATGATATGTAATAGCAAAAAAAAACGTTTTTGTTATATTAACTTATCTAGTACTTGATAAATTTAATGCTTTCACGATGATTCATTTTGATGAAGAAATATTTCGGGTTTCATTCGTGTAAAAAACTACGAATTTTGCCGACGTTTCGTAAACATTGCATTTCACTTCTTCAGGGCTGACCTAAAACTGAGCTGTCAGGTTATGTTCTTCTTATATACTATACTATCTACGATGCCTGTGATTGGCCAGAGCGCACCACTGTGGGGACTGGTCGAACCTGATTGGCCTCGTTTGACCAGTCCCCACGGTGATGCGCTCTAGCCAATCACAAGCATCGTAGAGATTATAGTATATAAGAAGAACATAACCTGATACCTCAGTTTCAGGTCAGCCCTGCAGAGGTGAACAGCAATATTCAAAAAACGTCAGCAACATTCGTAGTTTTTTACATCGTCGAAACACGGAAATATCTCTTTTTATTTAGTACTTGTTTTAATGTTGCAGTGTTGTGATTTCGTCAGACACAATATGAACGCACAGTAATTTGTATACTCATTTATGTAAGGATGTTTCAAAAGATTAAATGAAGAAACTGTTCCTTAAAAAATTTTTATAACTAATCCGCGAACTTTGAAAAATAATACAAAAATTCGAGGAGAAAATTTAAAATGGTTCATCCCTTTTATTTTCTTCAATGATTACAGAAATATTATGAATGATTACGAAAAATTGTTCGAGAGACGCTCAAGCTGGCCCGAACAATTGAAGAACTTGGTGCTGATCTTGTTTTGATCATTGACTAGCTTATGATTGAACATTATTAAGGACTTTGAGGTTTTAAAAAAGAATAAATTTATATTTTTCCATAAACTAATAAATTAAACAACCTGGAAATGGACGGTTTGCAACATTAGTGCATTTAAAATTCAAATTTCTTCTTGAATATGTTTAAAAATATTACATAGTCAAATGTATGTACTTTCAATTTGAAAATTCAGAGCTTTATAAAGTAAATTGATAATGTTAATTTCTTTTTCATTAATTAAGCGTTCGATGGTCCGTGCAATGGCAATTTTTGCAGATTACCTGAATTTCCTTGAATTCCCTAAACTCCTGGGTTTTTCTGAAATCTCTAAAATACTTTAATATTCGAAAATCCCTGAATTCTTTGAATATTCTGCATTTCTTACGTTCCTTGTATTCCTAAAGATACTCCCTTGGACTTTCTTCATTGCTCAGGGTCTGTGAATTATGTAAAATTGTCTGAAATTCTCTATTACTCGAAAGTTTTGGAAATCCTGAAATATTCTCAATTCCCTAAATGCTGATCAATTCCTCAAATTCTTCCTTGAAAATTCTGAATTCACGGTAATACTTGAATATTCCGAATACCAAGAATATTCGAAATCCTCTGAACTCTTTAAATAGTTTAAATTTCTTAATATTTTTTAATTCTCTATATATGTATCCTAAGTTCCTACAAATCTTTTGGTTTTTTTTAAATCAGAAACTTATAGAATTTTTCGAATTTCTTTCATTTTATTGTCTCTCACAAATAATTGATTTTCGATTTTATAAGAAAAATAAACAATAAAAAACGAAGCACTCTGTCGGGTTTAAGTTTGATCTCATTAGGTCGGGATAACGGTCAAGTGAAGGTCAAAATGAAGGAAACCATTGGGCTGGAGGAAACCAATGGATCGGGAAAACCTCTATGATTAGACGTTGTTGGGGTCGATAAATCCAATTACAGGGTTAGATTCGCCCTAACAGGTCATAATCAATGTCAAGTGAAGGTCAAAATTAGAAAGAACGATAGATTCGGCGTGAAGCACTACCTCAGGCCATTTTTAGTGTCGCTAAAACCGAATCCGGGATCATGTTTACCTCATCAGGTCGGGCTGAAGGTCGTCCCAAGGTGAAACTTGAGAAAAAAATTGAAATTGGAGAAACTACATATTCTAAGACATTTTTTCGGACCATAAACTTGAATCCGGGATTATCTCGACCCTACAAATTCGATTCCACCGTTTTCAATCATTTTGACCTTAGAATGACCTTTATTGCGACTCTATGGAGCTAAAATAACCCGTATTCCGATTTAGCGACTCCAAAAATGTTTAAAAGTATTGTTTCATGTGAATTAAATGGTTTTTTCTCATTTAGACCTTCGTTTGACCTTAGTACTAATCTGCTGGGGTCCAGTTGACCCCAGATTCAGATTTAGCGGCTTCAGAGACGTCTGATAGTAGCAGTTCTCTTCATTATGACCTTTAATTGACCTTGATCCTGACATTATGGGGTCAAACTGACCCCGGATTGAGATTCACTGACCTCATAAACGTATAGATATGGTGGTTTAGCTCGGGTTGCAGAATTTTTTTTTTGTGGGGCTCTGATATGTTTTCTGTCTGAAAAACTGCTTTCATGATTGTGTTTTTTCCTTTTACCGCTTCCACATGGAAGCGATGATGACCAAAGCAGAATAAAAAACTGATTCATATGTTATGAAGAACCATAAAAAACTTTACACAAAATCTAAAAAAGAAAATTGGCGATTAAAAAAAAAAGAAAATGCGAACCTCATAAATTATTTTTGAGAAGTTGACTTTTTTCTTCAAATGTGTCTCATGATAATTAAATATGTTTTTTATTTGAGTAAACTTAAACCAATTCTTATTGCTAAAATTTATTAAATTTAATTAAGATTATTATTATTATTATCATTATTTGAAATATTGAATACAGTAAACTTCCTCCTATTCCGAGATCGCCTATTTCCAGTTACCTATACACGCTTATTTCGAATTGCGCAGTTCCTTCACTCCCTACTATGGTCCCTACACGGGATGTACGGTCACGCTCGCATCAGTGGCTGATCAATCAAGAAAAGAGGCCAGAAGAGCGAGAATCACGAATTGGTTTGCACTGAGTATTTTTGCATGCCTGCGTTCGCGACATCATTCTGCAAAACTTACTTTTTGAAGAAATATGTGTGTCGCTTCTTGATTCTATTATATTGATTTTTAGTTGGAAAATTATCTTACGTCAAGAAAATACTAAACCTACTGCGAATTATGCAACTGCACAAATTGGGGTCGCCTGAACCTTGTTAAATTATAATGCATAATATTACGCAATCTCTTCTTTTTTTGCTTTTACGCTTCGACCGGAATATCTCGATTGTGTACGTTTCAAGGTCGCGGAAATAGGAGGAAGTTAACTATAGTAGCAGTGCTTTGCCAGATCATCCGTGATGGCGGCTAACCTGAAGCACGTACCCCCTTGTGATAAATATTAACTTTATATTCCTTCGCAAAATATATCTTCGTATACAGCAAACTCTCGCTTTCAGTCCCATGTCGGGGATTGTCTTCAAATAGCCTTAGACAGAATTCGGTGGGATACATACGTAAATAATTAGGACCGCTTAAACCGCTTCAGATTGGAGTGCGCGCTATCACGCAATATAGTTGACTGAGTAATCCCGCACTGCGGCACTTCCAAGACGAATGTCGTAATCACTCTCCTCCTAGTGACCTGATAAAGTGTGGGCGCCAGAGGTTTAGACAAGATGGAAAAGGGGGGAGTGAAAGCAGGGATAGAGTTTATTAAAAGTATAGAAAGTATAAGGTCGCCCAAGTCACCCGCTTTCAGACATTTTTGTTATAGATTGATATTTCGCATATACTTTGAAAATAGTTGTAATCAATTTAACAGTCCATGTGACCACTTTGTCACTTACACGTTAATTTTATGATTAACAGGTTTTTCTCGAAACGTTTTGGGAAGTAGAAAAATATCACTACCAGAACCTACTAATTTTATAATGAAGAGTCTGCATGCTGACATTTGCTACAAACAAAAACAAAAAGCCGACAAGCAAAGGAATGAAATAATTAAAGCTTATACTGATAAGATTAAAGACTTAGAAAAGAAAAGAAACACTCATAAACTACCCGTAGGACAATCCATGGTTGAAATGTGTCAACCAGATACCGACCTTATAAACAAAACGTCAGATTTAGTTATGAAAGTCTGCCCAGCAGATGTTCTTAAACAAACAAGAATTATACGAGAAGTTGTGCGACTTATTTGTATGCAGATTTTTTCAGTGTGAGTATCCTAATAATATCATCTGAATTTCTGATATTGAAACATTTGTAATTTTATTTGTATTTTACAATTTATTTTTATTTATAAAATTAAAAAATAGATTTTATGCTTTTTAGCGTTACAGCTCGCCAAGGTCACGAGTTCAGCATTAGACCCAATTGAGAAATAAACTTCAGGCGGATAGCTCAAAAAAGATATTCCTTATAAGTTTGCTGATGTACTCTTGCAAATATTAATTACACTAAAATTTATTTTAAAAATGTGTGATGAAGTCCCAAGTTTAGTTACACTGTCCCACAACAAAAAATTTCTGCAACCCGAGAAGTTTCTACAAACCGAGCTTAAAAATAAAGAAAGCCATTGGATCGGAGGAAACCATTAGATCAGATCAAACCTCTACTCTCGAACATTTTTGCGGTCACTGAATCTAATTCCAACGTCAGTATACACCTCTTCAAGTAAAAGTGAAGGTTAAGTAAAGGTCAAATTAAGAAAAACATCGGTTTGAAGAAAACCTCTACTCTCAGATGTTTTTGTGGTCGCTTAATCTTAATCCGGGGTCATTTGGACCCCATCAGATCAGTACCAATGTCAAGTGCAGGTAGTAAATGAGAAAAAACCATTGAATCAGCGGAAACTACTAATTTAAGATGCTCTTGGAATCACTTAATCCGAATTCGGACTCATTTTTGCTCCATCATGTAGGGAACAGGGTCATCTCAAGGTCACAATCGGGAAAACTATGGAATCGAACGCATAGAGTTAAACTAACCCCGGACACGGATTCAACAAGCCCAAAAACATCTAAGAGTATAGATTTACGCAAATTAAATGATTTTCTCAATTTCCAACATAAGCGGACCTTCATCCCGACCTCATGGTGTAAAAATGACTCGGACTGACCCCAGATTCGGTTTAAGTGACCCCGAACACGTCTGTGGGTAGATATTTTCACCAATTCATTGGTTTTCTAAGATCAAATAGTTTTCTTAACTTTGACCGTCACTTGATCTTTATCCTGACCTTAAAAGTTCAATATGACTCCAAATTCGAATTCAGCGACCTTAAAAGCCTTTGAAACTATAGTTTTTATAAGATTCGATGGTTTTCTTCATTTTATTTTTTAATTGACTTTGATTCTGATCTGATGGTGTCAAACCAGGGGGGGTGCTGCCACTGTATTGCCGAAGGCAATAAATGCGTCACCAGAGTTGAAAACGGCCGTGCGGCGGCGCTAGTAGTAACTTTGTTCTACAAGAACATGCAGAACCATGGGAAAATTGCATAAAAATTACAAAGTAAATATTAAAAACCCTTTAAAATAATTTTTTCTTTATAGTGTAGAACCGGGTAGTAACTGAGACTTATTTAAATTTTATAAATAGAAATATTGATGGGCATTTAACAATTCAATTATTTTGTAATTCGGCCATTTTTTCTTATTAATTTATGATCTTGTTATTAATTTTTTCGTTACTTTCTGTCAGTCCTAGATATTCAAACACTTTTAAATATAGTGATGAGAACTAATTTTTTTATATTGCTGTTTTAAAATACAATGCTACAATATAATAAATATAATTATTATATCTATAGATGACAAGCAAAAAATATGATAAATCCTGAAATATTGTTTTCTATTACAGTGAAATAACAATCGCTTAATGTAATATTGTTTTGATTAATTAGACTTTGTAACGAAGTTAAGATATTTTAAAATTTGTATGTCACTCTCAAAGAAAGACCACTAACGAATATTTTTTATGTTTGGCAACACTCAAATTAATCGAAAATCATTTTTCTAAGTGATATAATAAATTCATGTTGAAATTAAATTCTGAGAATTAAGAACAAGGAAATCTGTACTACAACCTTGTTTTTGAATGCATGTACATATAATTTTCATAATAGTCTTCAGAAAATTTAAAAGATATTTATAAATATTTCAGGCTTGTCAAAAAAGAATCTAGAAATATTTAAAGAATTTTTTTATAATATAGGATTTTACGGAATATTATGAAAAATTAAAGTCTTTTTAAAAGATGTTAAGAACTTTTAGAAATTGAGATAAAATCAAGGAATATTTGATAAATTTTCGAAAATATTTTCGAGTTTTTACATATTTGTAATCTATTTAAAACGTCTTCAATTCTTGAGAATATTTTTAAATGACACGAATTTTTCGCAAAATTTTCAAATATCATTCCAAATTTTTAAAAATTACTTTACAATATTCTCAATTTTAAGAAAAATTGTTTATCATCTTAAAAAATTTCGAAATTATTTTAAATTCTACTAAGCATATCTTGAATTTACCACGAATATAAGAAAAATTATTTTTTTTTTTAATCATGTTAGACCTTCTGAACCTTCAAATTTCTAAAAATTATTAAAATTTTTTCTGAATTTTTTATTTATTCTGCAAAATTAAAAAAATTGTCTTAAAATCTTTCCGATTCTTCTTTGACTATTTTTGAAATCTTCTAAAATCTTTTTAAATAATCTTTTCAAACGAAATTTTCGAAATAAAAAAATTACTTTAATTTTTCTTAGGAACTAAACAAATATCTTTCATTTTCGTAAATCTTTCCAAATTCTTAAAAAATCTTTACAAGTTTTAATGATTCTTTCAAAAATTCAAATTTTTTCTAAAATTATGTAATATGGCAAAAGTTCAAATTTTTTTTAAAATCTCTCACAATTTAAAAAATTTTTTAGGAAATATTTCAAAATTTGTTGTGATCTTTTCTTCGATTTTTTCTTGAAATTCTTTAGAAAATAATCCACATTCTTGGAACCCACATTTTAAAATAATTAATGAAAATGGTTCGTGAGAAAATAGAAAAACACTATAAGAAAAATCCTGTGTCATTTTCAAGATATTTTGATAAACTTATTTGTTGATTTGTAAATGATTATTGAACTAATAGAAATTAAAATGTTATTCAAATACTAAGATTTTTTATTGAACATGAGATGACAGCTTATGATTTAGCTAATATTTTTATTCACTAAATTTTAAAAAAATGATACACATGACTTTTTATTAAAATTTTTCTTTCAGTATATCGGCTCTGGAAATATTATCGTCAACATGTGAGCACTTTTTAGTATTTACTCAGCTGATTATATTTGAAATAGTTTCTGAAAAATAGTCAGGTTTTAAAATAAAATCATTAACGTTCTGTTTAAGAAGTAAAGAACTGGATCCTTTTTTTCTTATTATTTATCATATTTGAGTATGAAATATGCAAACTGAAACATACTTTTAATTATTTGGTACACTTAGTGCCATTATTTTTTTTTTTAAATCTATAATCAAAATTCTGAAAATGATAAGAACAACAACCTTTCCGTCAAATCTCTAGTTTTTTCATTTCGAAAATGTCCTGTTTTTAATAAATGACTTATGTTTTTTTCTCCTTTTATCGCTTCTGTATGGAAACGATGATGATGAAAATGAAATAAAAAAGTTAATATCTTTATACTTCCTCATATTTATTACTGTTTTTCAAATTGTTTTATTTTAATCATTATTGTTCAGAAATACAAAAGTAAAAATTAAATCTTGTTTAATATTGTATATGAACTTCTGTGTGAGAAATTTTCAATGTTCGAAATTATGCAATAAACTGAAATTAATAATATGCCTAAAAATAGTTTTTTTTTAAACATGTGTGTTTTACTTACATATTACTAACTGTGTTTCAAAAATTTTGTTTTTCAGGTAGAACACTTAACTCCTGATATAAGAACCCTCGTTTTACGATATTCCTAGAATTTAAGTAACAGATATGGTATATTTTATATATGGCTTATTATATTTCATATTGAAATTTTTATTTTATATACTTAAAATACTTGGATCAAAGAAGAATCCTTTGAATTTTTCAACTTCTGATATAAGTTTTATTAAAAAGAATAAGAATGCTAAAATTAATCACAAGAAAAAAAATTTAGTTGAAGTATACGTGGAATCTTTAATGTTCTTAATTTATTATATTAAAAGTTCCGGCTGATTTTAAATATTATAAAAATTTAGTGACTTTTCTCTTCTTCAATCTTTAAAAACCTCTCAATTTAAATCTGTGACGTGCTTCTGATCATCGTTTAGCTTTTAACCTTTAACACTAAATTATTTCAAACTGAAATTATTTAAAATTAAACAATATTGAATTAAAAGCATACGTCGATGAGTGAAAATAATATTTCAGTTTAAATTTTTAATATTTTAAAATTGTATCTTCCGAAAATAATTATATTTTATAGTTAATAAAATCATTAGTGCCAAAGATTAGTTAAATGATTAACTGTAACCTGAACTGTTCACAAATGATTGAATTAATGTTTAAAATTAAACTATTTTAAATTAGAAACTTCAAACATTTGCATGAATCTAAAATACAATTTTTCGGTATTAGGTAGCCTAAAAAGGAGAAAAACTTAATGCAAAGAGCGATGAAAAATTATATTTTTCGTTTTTATGTTTATCTTAGATAATTTTTTTTTATGATCAGAATTGTCAGACTTCAGACATGAAGGTAGATGAAAGGAAAACAAATTATAACATTTTACAGTTCATTGTTGTAAACAAATTAAATTAACAAATAGTCTAAGCTATGGATTCATCATTTATGGTACTGAGTAAATTGTTGCGTTAAAATTATTTTCTTTAATCGAAACAATAATATTTGATGATAAAAATTGTTCATACGATATTTGTTAATAATTTTAATAACAAATCATACGAACAAACGCCTACTTTACTACTTAATTGATTACTAGTGAAATTAAACAGATTTGATTAGCGAAAAGTGGGCTACTGAATATTAGTACAAAGTTTCTAATTCTATTGGTCTAGATATTTTCCAAATTAACAATGGGAAACGAATTGCTTGCCAGGTAGAATGATATTTACAAATTTACAAAATAATTTTAAAACATCGAAAATGTGAAGAATAAACAAGTTTAGTAAAGCGACGTGATGATATCACATTTTTATCTCTGTGGAACGCATAAGAATGCTAAATTAGGAACTTGCTGACGTCACCTAGTCTGTTGATATTTTAAAATACTGCATTCCAGTTTAACAGATGTTACACACATTTTTCAAAAATACCACAAATGCATGGAAAATTTAAGATTTAAAAGATTTTTAAAAAGCATGCAAATCATATAAAAAATATTTCGCAAACATTTTAAGACTTCAAAAAGACTTCAAAGATTTTTAAGATTTTTAAAACGGGTATATTAAATCAGATTTTTAAAGATTTAAAACGATTTAAAATTTTTAGAATATTTCAAAACATTTCAAATATTTTATTGATTTTAATTTAATGCAAAATATTTTTTTTTAATTTCACAAATATTCTATAGATTTATTAAAATTGTAATTAAGATTTGAAATGAATACAAGAATTGCAAAGATTTGAGAAAGGATGCCATACACCAGATTTCGAAGATTTCAAAACATTAATAAAAAATGTTTGAAAAATTTTATAAGGATTTTTAAAGAAAATATCTCTGGCTTTTGCAACGATGTAAGGTTGTTAGAACAATTCGTTTACGAAAACACTAGAGATTTAGAAGTCCGTGTCCGCATTTAACGCATGTGATAACCTAAATAACTGTCCAGATAAAATATTATTCAAATAGGTCAAAGTCATTCTTGGAGTAACTTTCAACGAAGAACCGAATGCGGACCTTTAATTTGACCTTAAACTTGACCTTCAAGTTCGTTTCAAGGTCAACTTTGCTTTTTTTGATTGGGAACCCCTATTTGGACATCGGCAATCAAAATATCGGGAAATTTTACGATTAAGTGTGTACTCGGGTTGTAGCTCAGGTGTGAATTTACAGGTCTGTTAAAAGTTATTTAAACTTAAGCAAGGCCCGGCTTGGTTTAACGAGACGTGTCTGTATTACCTCTGGTCAAAGTCATTTCTGGAGTATCTTTTAACGAGAAACCCAATAATCAAAGGCGAGGATACTTACGTAAATGCAACTGCCTGGTCGTTAGAGGCAAGGGAATTAACGCAAATCCAGCACCCTGCTATTAAGAGGCGAGGGGAGCCACGTAAAGCCAGCACCCCAAAGGGAACAGATTTTACTACCTCCGCGTTCCTGGATAACGAAAAACACAAAGCTGACCTTGAAATAAACTTAAAGGTCAAGTTCAAGGTCAACTTGGAGGTCACTATTGGAATCCTCGTTGAAATCTACTCCAAACATGACCGTGACCTGACGTAATACAGAGCTGCCCCGTTAACCCAAGCGGCACCTTGCTTCAGTTTGAATTACCTTCAGCAGACATGCAAATTCACACCAAACCTTTGACCTGAGTACATATTTAAACGTAAAACCTCCAAATCTTTTCGTTGCCGATGTCAAAAATAGTGATCCGCATTTAAAAACACAAAGTCAACCTTGAAAAGACGTTCAAGGTCAAATTGAAGGTTTTGATTGGATTTCTCGTTGAAAGTTAATCTAATAATAATGACCTTCACTTATTTGAATAATATTTTATCTGCACAGTTATTTGGGTGTCTGCTGACTTTTTGGACACCCATAATCGCGGAACGGATAAAGTAGGGATAGGCGATTCTCTCGACAAGCTCGATTCATGAATCGATCCAGGATAAAATTTATTAAGATCGATTCAGCTAAAAAAATCGAATCAGAGGAATCAATTTTGAAAGAATCGATCTTCCACTATCCATGTAGAAACGGCCTAAGTAGTTCATATTCACCTATAGATCATTACATTTATTCAATTTTAAATATTGTGATGAAAGATCGAAAACTATACACGGTTTATTTCTTTTTCACTTAGAAATTATACATAGTATTAACATATTTTGTAGTAAAAAATTATGTAAAAAGTACCACATTAGAATTCAAAAACAAAATCTTATATTTGGTTTTTTTTCTGTCTTCTAAAATATATTAAAATATACTAGTCTGTTTTGATCCAACAAACTATGGCCTCTCCACGAACAAGTAAAAAAAAGTTAACCAATCAGATGGCTCTCTCCACATGCAACTTTGATACTATGAACAGTTTCGCACCTCCATTTCTAATAATAAAAGATAGAAAAAGAGGTCTATTCGATTCCGAAACTTTGGTAATAAACATTTTGAGCGCAAGTTGCGCTTGCGCTTAGATTGAAAAAATTATAGGAAAGTGCAAAAAAGATAAAAAATGTACGCCGCGGTCTTGAACGCATAGGACGAAGAGATAAATAAATAAAAATAAAAGAGTCGCTGTGGCGACATCATGGGTCGTGAATTCGTTCTTTGTCATTTGAACAACTCCAAGCCAGTAGTTTAGAACCGAAATTTGCAAGCATGTTAGGTTTAGATACTTTTTTGAACACCAACATATTTAAAAGACTAAATCCGTCGAAGATGCTAGCATCTGCTTTGGAGAGACTCCTCACTGATGTGACGTGCTGGATGTGGTTTTGAGGCACGCCTAGGTATGTATATGTTTCTTAAGTGTCAAAATGCCTAATAACGTTTATATCTACAAGCTCAGGATCCACGGGAACGAGAATCATCTTTCTTTTCTTCTGTGAAACCTTTTACATTAGAATTTTATTATGAATAGTTCATTTATAAATATTTTCTGGACATGGAGTATCATGATTCTGAGAACGAATGGGGCTTTTGAACTTGATATCATGATGTATCCAAAATTAGTTTTCGAAATCAGCCAAAATACATTTATAATATTATTAAAATTTGTGCTAAAATTTTTATGATCATGCATCATTTTTTAACCAATACACTAATTTCGACATTTAACAACGTTTTTGCAGAGTATATTATGATGAAACATGGACCCTCATATTCTCAGTATGACAGTTGAGGGGCGTAGGAAGATTGATACTTCTTAGAAGAACTAAATTTTGCAACTCGTCTGGAAATTATCAAGAGACAAGACAGAAAGTCACCTTCTAGAAGTTCATCTGAGAGGGCGACACAATAAACCATCAGCTTTTTTTATTATACTTTGGCCTATAACTCTCGGATTACTAAATTCTTCTGGATACCTTTGTAGCGACACTAATCATTGCGAGCATTCGATGACTCATATATTTTATATATGAGCAAAACTTCAGAGCGCTTTAAATACCATCATGAAGTACACATAAAAGATTGGTATGAACTTTTGATTGGACAAGAGCGCCAAAATTAAGCTGAAGAAAGGAAAGATTATTGGCGTTTCCAAGGAACCTGAGCTTGTGATATAAGTGTGAATCTTGATGCTTGAGAGACCTACGCATACCTAGGCGTGCCTCAAAGCCGCGTTCTGGACGTAACATCAGTGAAGGAGTCTCTCCGAAGCAGATACAATGATCTTTTTCGACGGATTTGGTCTTTAAATATGTCAGCGTTGAACAATGTATCTGCGACTAATGTACTTGCCGTCCCGGCTATAGTCCATTCGTTTGGGGTGGTTTAATAGACCTCAATATTAAGATTTCGAAGGTCGTGATTCGATAATGAAACCACTCTAAATGAATACAGTACTGCCGTGACGGCAAGCATGTTTCCTGCAAATACTTTGTTCTTCGCTGATAAGTCGGAAGACAAAATCTGCCGGAGGAGACATTTGTATCTGCTTCGGAAGGTATACTCTATAGATGTCGCATCCTTAATGCGGCTGTGTGGCACGCATTCTACCAGCGCTACCTATCGGTCGCCTGGATTGATAATCTCAAAGTTTCGATTCAATTCAACCTAGACTTATCATTTTTCTGTTGGAAAGCTTGAAGGTTTATTCGAACATCGTGAGGTGCAATGTCGCCTTTCAGAGAGGTATTTCCAGGGCAACACCATAAGCCGACTACTCTTTTGCATCACATTATTACCATCAGCCTTCGCATTACGCCAATTAAAATGGTACTTATGTGGCAAATTTTGAAATCTAATGCATAATCCGACTCATGTATTTTACATGGATGATCTGAAGATCTATGCCACAAATAAAAAGCAACTAAATCCAGCTCTATGGATTCGTGAGAAATATTTTAAAAAGATTGAAATAGAATTTGGTTTAGAAAAATGCGGCAAAGTTTATTAGAAGCGAGAAAAACTTAATGGAATTTCCTAAGACTCTGAGATCGTCGAAATAAACACCATACGACACCTTCGCGCTAAAGAGAGTTTAGCGAAGAAGAAAGTATCAAAAACAGACATGCTTGCCGTCCCTGTAGTACTCTATTCATTTAATGTGATTCCATGGATGATACACGAGAGTAGATTTCTTGATATCGGGACAGAAAAGGTTACATACATGAAACCTACGGATAATCCTCATTTAAAAATTTTCCTTTCGTTAAGTTATCGTAAAGAAGCGTCTGGATGTCTTTAAGGAATTTAACGGAATTTTGCTCTAGAATTTTCTCTAGATTTCTTAAATCTTTAAACTTGCGTTTTGCCGATTTGGTCTGTCAATTTATCGAGACGAATTTTCTTTTCCGCAAACAACTCCACAAAACAGATGTCAGGATTTCCCAGTATTTCCTTAACGCTGGATTCTGCTTCGACTCGAAGGACCATTAATAGGTTGTCGAAATGATTACATACACATATTTAAAAAAAATATAATTTTTGACAGCACGTCAAGGAGCATGGTTTGGTATCTCCTAATTTGTTGTGGGTTATAATAAAATTGAGAATCAGAAAATTATTTATTATAGCGTGCTGCACTCTAGTTGGTGGTGTCAGAAGTGAGACAAAAATGCCTTCTGGGACACTTTATATGATACGATATTCACTTGCGAGTATGATGAAAGAATAATTCCACTAGAAGATATAAAAAGTTGGACCGGCGTCCAACGTTAGGATAGAGACAGGGTGATAGCTAATTTTAGGGATATAAGAGCGAATGGTTGTGGAAAAATATTCGTTAGGTTAGGGTCTCTTTATTGCAAACACTTGTTTCAGGAATTAAAGGACCATTGTTGCTGATAAAAGACTAAGAAAGTAAAAGATACAATGGTCATGAGGAATTCTGAGTGCAATACTGATAATTAACTTAAACTCTATAAAATAAAGTTAGGCCACATGTCCCGTGTGGAAATAACCCCATTTGGCCCTATTACAAGTCGGGCACTAATCGGGGGCTAGTCGGGTTATTAATTTTGACAAAGTACCCATTCGGGGACTAATCGGGGACTAATTGGGCTTTTTGTTCACTAATTTCCGTACGGGTAATCTTCAGGCTCTGGGCGGGAGCTAGTGGGGCTCTGGTCGGGTTATTCTTATGTTTGAGTTTTCGGCGAGGTCTTATCAAATGAGGTAATATCTAAAAAAGCGTAATGATTTTTTTATTCTAAAACACTAAGAATATATTTAGCAATAATCTTACATCGTTTTTTTGAGAAAAGATTTATTAATGTTACATTCATCTCAAATATACCTAATAAATAATTATTAGGTTAATCATTTTATACGAAAATCAACTATTTATAAAAACAACGATCAAAATCTTCAAAAAGACGTAACCTTATCTTTTTTAGTATTTTTTAGAAAATTGCGAATTTCTAGGAACCTTCATTTGAGTCTTGCGGTTCTGGACTGGTAGCTTCAAAGAAAATCCTCAAGGGCGCGACGTGCCGCCTCTCACGCAACAGAAATGACGCGTCGAGTGTTTAAGACAGCATTCCACACGTAACGAAACATAATTACCTGGAGCAGGGATGAATATGGCGGTTCCTACAGAGCGAAGCTCTTCCATTGCTACGTTCCAGCTGAAGTTTTTTTTAAAATTAATATTCCACAAGTTTTAAGGAATTTTAGTCACATAAATTTATGCGTTTTTAAGCGTAGGATATGTTCCCTATTAAATCTTGGTAAATTTGAGCACTTTTAAATATTTCAAATAGGTTTATGAAGATTTCCGTAAATAATAAGTATTTTGACAAACTTTTAGGAAATGTTCCACAAATTTTGGGAAGTTTGGTTGATATTACACGTGGATGTATTATTATAATTATGCCCCTACTAGTACCCGATTAGGTGCCGAATGGGATAAGTCGGGTCACCTGACTAGCCCCCGACTAATCTACCGTGACGCTACTGGTCGGGGGTTAGTCAGATGACCCGACTAGCCCCCGACTTTGAGTGGGGTCGAATGGTCGGGAACCAGACTAGTTCCCAATTTGAATTTCTACACGGGGTGGAGAAGAAAGAAAACCAAAAAAAGGGAACAAACGCTAATCAAGGTTGAGAACTTACCATTGTCATACTTTAATTTTCAAATTTTTTGGCTGCGTATTTTTCTTATTTTCCATAGAAAGTAGTATTTAGGTAGCAGACTTTATAAAAATTATTTTTCATAACCAAGAATCAGATTAAATTAGCAACAATTGATGGTCTAAAAAGAAAGATTTTTTAATTAAATAACTTTGTTCCTTATGCAGAAAATGTTTCGAGTATCTCCAAGCCAAAATTGGTGACATTTGAATAATTAATACTGAATTTTTACAGATTCGATCAGAAAAAAGTGAGCCACCAAAATAAGTAGAAAATTAATAATGTTATTTTTTGAGACACTTGCTAATTCAGTAGAGAAAAAACATTAATTGCTTGGTTTCTATAATTCAGTTAACTGAGGACTGTTTTGAATACAAATTAGTAGGTTACCAAAATTAAATAAGAAATAAGTAAATGATTTTTTTTTAATCCTAAAGAGACAAAGCACTAACGGGCTTGAAATTAATCATACGCTTTTAAAAATTTATGTTGGTAATTTCCACTATATGTATTGGAAGTTTATTTCCATAACGAATGTTAACGCTAGAATAAATAATGATATAGTTTGAAAGTGCTGCAATTGGTATTGTACCTCACATTATTGGAATTTTATCATACATGTCCAATATCTCGCAACTGGACACCTGTGGAAGCAAACAATTAAAAAAGAACTGTAAATTGTTTCGCAGAAGACTTAGGTCTGGCAAAAAAAATTCTGATGGAGAGAAGACTTGTTAATGTATATTATAGGATGCGCGTCTTTATAGAATTCAAAAAATTCATAAAATTTAAGGAATTCGTGAATTTCATAGAATTTACAAAATAAAAGGAATTCACGGAAATTTTATAAAGCCCAGAATTCACGGATTTCATGGAATTCACGGAATGTCCGGAAAACCCAGGAATTCACGAGGCTTAAAGAATTCATGGAATGTAGGGAATTCATGAGATTTACGGAATTACGAGAATTTACGGATTTAATAAAATTCACAGAATTCCTTAAATCTCGACAATTCTGTCAACATTCATCCTTTTCGTTTAAAAATTCTTTTTATTCAGTGGAAAATTCATTTTTTTTTAATTGGGGGTGCTTTTTAATTGGGGGTGTTTTTGGCTGTGATTCGGATTTGAATATTTTTTGAAAATTAGTCTTTTTGGTCTCTTTTTATTCTTTTTCTGGATCTACACTTTATATTTCTCCAATTTTGCACATTTGGAAT
>NC_046657.1:156313036-156314737 GCF_010883055.1 Belonocnema kinseyi
GATAATCGCTTCTTTCCAATCGTCTGGGACGTCTCCCATCTCGAAACATACATTTATCAATTCGCAAACTCTATGTGGTATGTACTCGCCACCGTGTTTAAGTATCTTAGCGTTAATATCGTCTACCCCGGCAGCCTTACCGTTTTTCAAGTTCTTAATTATATCCCTAACCTCAGTGACACAGACTTTTTCAATTGAGTTTTCCAACGCATCGTGTTCAACATCGCAGTTGTGGTGTCCTATAGCTTCATCTCCGAATTGTCTCCTAAAATAGTCTCTGAAAGCCTCTAGTATTCCATCTGCATCATATACCATTTCCCCCCTACTATTTCTCATGTTGAAAATTTCTATACTTTTGTTTCCTTTCATTTTTTTTTAAAGTTGTTTCCTGCTTCCTTCAAAGTCGTTTTGTATTTTTATCTCTTCTTCTGCTCTAATTGTATCTTTACTTTCTTTAATTGGAAATCTATTCGCATATCCGGTTTCTGTAGGTTCTCAATTTTGATTCGCGTTTGTTTTGCTTCCTCGGGTATCTTTTTTCTCCAACCTTGACCTAAGTTAATTTTTGAGATCAGAAGGTAATGATCAGTATTGCATTCAGGACCCCTCATGACCCTTGTGTCTTTGACTAACTCTCTAAGTCTTTCATCCGCAACAACAAAGTCAATTATACTGCGGCTATTTCCTTTAGACCAGGTGTACATGTAGATCATTTTATGCCTAAACCAAGTATTTGTAATAAACAGACCCCTTTCTAAGCATAGACCAACTAATTTATCTCCGTCATAGTTTGTTCTTGGATCCCCCAAATCATCTAATACTCTTTCTGTATCCTGATTTTGGCTGCCCACCCAACCGTTCATGTCTCCTAGTAGAATTATTCTTTCCCCATATTCGCAGATGTTTATTGTGTCATTTAAAGTGTCCCAGAAGGCGTCTTTTACTTCTCTAGGATAACTATCAACCGGCGTGTAGCATGCTATAATAAATAGTCTTCTGATTCCTCCTTTCATTCTAGCGCATAGCAGTCTGGGAGACACGAAGCCATGGTCTCCGAGATGCTGCTTTGCTCTTTCATTCAAAATGAGACCTACTCCTTGTTTACTATGTGATTCACAGTCTACTCCTGACCATATTTCAAATCCGCCTTACAACACGCCGCTTTTTAGGTCTTTAGTTTCGCATCCCTTTTTCTTTGTTTCGGACACACATAAGATATCTAGTTTCTTCAAGTCCATAGTTTCACGCAATTCTTTTACCTTGAGAGCATTTACTCCCCTAGCATTCCAAACACCCAGTCTCCATTCGTCGCCTGAAACATGACCTTTAGATTTTCCGTGTGCATGCCTTTTGTCATTAAAAGTTCCAGTCATTTCCGAGGCTATTTTGTAGTTTGTATTATTCATTGTTTAGATTATACGCCCAACTAACACCTTTATGCAATAAGTTTATTTTCTGTGTCGAAATCATGTCAAAGTTAAGTATCAAATCGTCATATGGTGGAGATTGTAGTTCTAACGTCAGTCCCACCAAAGCTTCAGTTGATAAGGGAGGGGTGGTAGAGGGGAGGAAGTAGAACTGGAACCGAGAGAGTCGTCTTGGGTTTATGTTTTTGTTTTCATGCTGAGATGGTCACCAGCCTTCAGCAGCGTTGTGATATATGGAAGGTAGTATCCGGCCGTGTTCTCAGACCGTCACCAA
>NC_046657.1:156314837-156320358 GCF_010883055.1 Belonocnema kinseyi
AGGAAAGAGTGAGAAAACGCTATGCAATATTTTATTAAATGATGAGAGAATTGAACAAGTTGATAAGTTCATATACCTTGGTAGCTTATTTACTAGGGACGGAAAGACAGATGAAGAATTAGATAGACGAATGAATGAAGGTAAGAAGGTTATTGGTAGAGCAGGTCCCCTTATCAGAAGTAAAAATATATCAAATAAAGCTAAAATGGCAAAACATAATTCTATATTTGTACCGACTGTACTATACGGTAGCGAAACATGAACTTATCAAGAAAAAGATAAGAGTAGAATTAACGCAATTGACATGAGATTCATGCGAATAATATGCGGGAAATACCTAATGGACAAAGTAAGTAACGAGATATTTCTAAAAGAATGTGGTGCAGAAAAGACGCTAGTAGACACATGGGAAAGAAATCGGTTAAGATGGTTCGGACACGTTGAGAGAATGCCAAATGAACGACTAACGAAACAAGTGTATCAAGGTAAAGTAAATGGCAGCGTGCCCAGAAGCAGACCGCGGAAAGAAAGGTTAGAATGTGTGAATGAGACCCTACTTAGAAGAGACATAAGAAGTCACAGAAACAAGAGAGCCTGCATGAAAAAATGCATGGACATAAAAGAAGCTAGAGAAGTATGCCAGGACAGGAAAGTATGGCGGCAAATAGTTAATAAAAAGAGTGTCAGTAGAGTGAATGACGCCTGAAACAAAGACCTCGGCTATTAATGGACCCAAGTGGGGAACCTTATATAATGACTTCGTGAGGTTCTTCGCTTGGGGCGATTGCTAGAGAAATTGATCAGCAACCTGGGCAGCGCAGTTTTGCTAAACGAACGTGTTATTTACTCAAATAGCACGAGAATTCTGGATCAATCTGAAAAATCTCTATCCCTTCCACACACTACTCCTTTCCCCTGCCGAGTGAATTCCTGGAATTTAGAGAATTCATTATACATTTACATTAGATTTTTCCGCAGAATAATGTGGTGTGAAGGTGTTTGGTCTGTATAAAAAACTACTGTGGAAGAACATTTTTTAGGTTATAAATATATATTTATTAAATGTTTACATTTATATTAAAATATATTTGCGCGCGTGTGAATATGTGTGTGTGTTTCAAGCAAAAAGGACGATTTTTTCAGAAAAAAGTACATTTTTAACAAAAAAGTTTACTTTTTGTCAAACAAACTTCATGAATTTTCCACCAAATATTTGAATTTTCAAATTATAAAGCATTTATTTCCAATAAAAAAAGATATAGATAGATTTTCAGATAAAAAACTAATTTAACAACAAAAAGCGAAATTTCCACAAAATAATTCAATTCTGAATCAAAGGGGAAAATTTTATATATAAAATGAATTTTTCACCAAAAAATTAAAATTTTCAATTCAATAGTTTTTCAAACAGAAGGATGAATTTTTCACCCAATAGAATATTTTTTTCCAAATAATTGAATTTTCAACTAAGTACATTAACTTTCTACAAAAGTGGTCGAATTTCTAAGCCAAAGAGTGGAATTTTTTACGAAAAAAGTGAACAGGGAACCAAAAAATTTGAATTCTTTAAAGATAAATAAAAAAATAATTTAATGATCAAACAAAACATATCATTATGCAACCAAAGAGTGTTAGTTTTAACAGAAACAGAGGAACTTTCAACCAATGTTATGTTGCTAAATTCTCAACTGGAAAATATAAATGTTTAATTAAGAATAATAATTAAAAAATGTAATAGTGATATTCGCAGTTGAAAAATTTATTCCTGGAACAACAAAAAAACTGATTTTAAATCAACTTTTTCAATTTTTAAAGAACACGGATAAATTTTATCTAAAATTATGAATGTAGAGCAAACAATTAAATACTGTTTAAATAAAAGGTTTGAAAATTCAACTAAGAGATTAAACTTTTAAAAAAAACAGTTGAATTAATAATCAAGAAGTTACTCGTTTACGAAAAAACAAGAACTTTCAACAAGAAGACGTTAGTTCCTCACCTAATAGTTGCATTTTTAGCTAGAAAAGAATATTCCATAATTAGGGATGGAAACTCCAAAAACTAAAAATGAAGTACTCACATTTCCAGTTTAAAAAATTTATTTTCCACCAAAAAACGCATTTTTACCGAAATATTTAGTGGCGAACCTTCAAGAAAAAAATGATTTTTTATCATGTAAATATACTTTCTACCAAAAAATAATAATTGTCAACGAAAAATTATAAGCTGCTATTTCAACTGAGAAGGATTTAAATGATATTAAAATACAGTTAAATTCGACAAAAACACAAATTTAAAAAAAATATATTTGAAAAGCTAATAGAAACAGATTCACTAACAAGCGGAAAAATGCAATTTCGACCAAAAGGAGGATTCATTCAAACAGTTTAATTTTTAAATAGAAAAGATTAATTCTTAAGCATATTGTGGAATTTTTGACTAATCATGATAAATTCAGTATCAAAAATGTAATAGTGGACTCTTCAACTAAAAATTAAAACTTTCGGAAAAAAAATTAAGTAATAAACTTCACTTTATTTGGAATAAATACCACTGTAATAAAAGAATTTGGAATAAATAACCACTGTCTTGATTGCCTACGATTAAGCCCGAACCAGAACTGACGAAAAGCGCGATTTTCAAACCAAATTTTACAATAAATTTACAATTTTGAAGAATAAAATAAAGAAGAATTTATCATAAAATAAACAAATATCAACACTTTATGAAATATAGTCAAATAGAAATATTAAGAAAAAAATGATTTCTTCTTGTATTTAAAAGTTATTTTTGCTAGGTAAACATTAAGATATTTTAATTAAAAGTCCTCTTTTTCAGAATGAAGTTGATCTTCTTATTTGAAAATTCAAAAATTTTCTTAAAAATTTGTTTTTTTGATTGAAAAATAATTTTTTCAATTGAAAAATTTCAAGAATCACGGAAAAAAATTCGTACTTTTGTACACGATTGGAACCCTAAATATATCTTTTTTATCATTCTTGTATTCTTTTTAATTATACTTTTTTTCTGAAAAATCAATTTTCATGGTTACCATATTTTGTTGAAAAATCGTTCTTTGTTCGCTTGAAAATTAATTTTTTTATGTAAATTCACTTATTCGACATTTGGTTAAAAGTAATCTTTTATAGTTTTAAATTCAATTATTTGGTTAAAAATTAATGTATTTCGTCCGAAGTTAATTTTTTTAGTAAAAGATAAAGGTTCGTGGTTTAAAATTAATTTTATTGGGTGACAGAATCATCATTTTTATTAAAAATGTATTTCTTTGATTGAAAATTGACTAATTTGTTGAAAATTAATCTTATTTGTTTGAAAAAATGTTTAAAACTGAATATTTAACTACTATATTTCATGTGCGATTAAAAATTTAAATTTTGAAATTTTAACAATTTTTTTGAGAATTCACATATAAATTTAGAGGAAAATGCGTCTATTTGGTAAAAAATTAATATTCTTGATTAAAAATTTATTTCTTTGTTTGAAAATTTAACTATTTTATTGGAAATTTGTTTAATGGTTGAAAATAATTTTCATAACTAGAAATTAATATGTTCCATTTTGATTGAAAATAAATTCTTTTTAGTTGAAAATTCAACTATATGCTTAAAAATGCATTTACTTTGTAGAAAATTAATGTTTTTCGTTGAAATTTAATCTTTCTGTTGTAAAATTCGTCTTTTATGGTAGGAAATAGTCCTTCTAAGTTTATTCGTTTTTGGTTTTAAAATTTATCATATTTAGATAAAAAGTTAACTAGCTAATTAAAAATTAATGTATTTACTCAAAATTTAATTTTTTTTGTTGAAAATTAATGTCCGTTTTTGAAAATTTATCTTTTTAGTTGAAAATTAGACTTTTTTGGTTGGGAGTTAATTTTCTTGGCTGAAAATTCATGTTTGGTTAGAAATTCAAGTTTTTAGTTAAAAATTTAATATTTTAGTTAAAAATTTATTTTGTTTGGTGCAAGATTCATCATTTTCGTTAAAAATCATTATCGGTAATCATCGGTTTAAAGTTAATTATTTTACTAAAGAAATGTACTATTCCATCTTTGGTTTCAAATATAAAATTTACTTTACTTTTAGTTGAAAATTCGACTTTTTTGGTAGAAAATTATTTTTTTTTATTGAAAATTAATTTTCACGAATGAAAATACAAATATTCCATTTTTGATTTAAAATGTATTAATTTTTTTATTAAAAGTTCATATATTTTGTTGAAAAATTGTCTTTTTTGGTTAAACACATTTTTGTTGTTAGTTAAAAACTCCCCTATTTGTTTAAAAGTAAAGTTTCATTAAAGATTCACTATTTTAATTTAAAGCTCAGTTTTTTGCTTGAAAACTTATCTAATGTGTTTATTAATTTTGTTTCGGTTAAAAATGTTAATTCTTTTAACTGAAAATCTAACTATTCAATTTTTTGTTTGAAAGTTGCCATTTTTAGTTGAAAATTCAGGTATTTTTTGTTTTATTTCAAAATGTTTTTTCTCTATACCAATAAATAATCGTAAGACCTATACACGTATTTTTCAATAACTTAAACTTGATTTATATCTAATAAAAGACAATAAAAAACCTATAAGTAACATCCTTTTTGAACTGGACGTATGGATTTTTTCATTTTTGTGCGATGACGTATTGAACACCTTTTTCACCTGAAACGCTGGAAAAAGTGAAATTTATTTGTTTGAACTTGTGAATAGAAATAAATTGTAAACCAATAATAAAATATCAACTTTTCTGATATCTTAAATACAGATAACATTATTAGGAAACCTACCTTAAGGAAATGTCACTGCAAATAAGACCAAGAAGATACTGTTGAATTTCGGCTTCTTTGTCAAGACCCAAAGGGCAGAATTTACGAACCCATGCTGAGGTTTTCGTTACAAGTTTGGCATCAGCGTTACACATTGTATTCCATTCTATTAATTGATGAGAATTGTGTAGCCCTTTTAAGTATTTAAACTTTTCACTATAAAATGCAAATAAATCTTTTCTCTCTATATCCGGGTTTGAGTTTGGGCATTTTGGTTTAAATTTGTTATAAACATAATTAATAGGTTCATCTAGTGTCACTACTTTACCCAAAATATTCCGAGAAAAACCTGTTAATTATAAAATTAAGGCATTAGTGATAAAATAATGAACAGGAACTGCCGCGAGGATTATTAAGTCTTAAAAGTTGCACATAAAATGTAAACATGGAACCAAAATCTTATAAATCTTAAAATAAAGAAAAATACGTTATTTCAGAAATTTATGTAATACAAGGACACTGATCGGAACTTTTTTGGCCGGTCGTGAGGGTTAAAGTAAGAATTGGAGTCGAGGCGTAGCCAAGACAAGATGAGAACTGCTATTCACATGAGGAAAAGTGCCACTAAGGGGTTTAGTGTCACACAAGATTTTTTATCACACCAATTGGGCCAGCCACTTCACTCCAAACAAGTCCACTCCACTCCACTCCACTCCACTCCACTCCACTCCACTCCACTC
>NC_046657.1:156320458-156356351 GCF_010883055.1 Belonocnema kinseyi
TCCACCCCACTCCACTCTACTCTACTCTACTCTACTCCACTCCACTTCACTCCAATCCACTCCACTCTATTTTACTCTACGCTACTCCACTCCACTCTACTCCTCTTCACGCCACTCGACGTTACTCCACTCTCCTCCACTCCCTTCCACTCCAATCCAATACACTCCATTCCACTTCACTGCACTCAAAATTCACTCCACAGCAATCCATGCAGACAATCCACTCCAATCTAATCGAATCCATTCTACTCTAAACAAATTCAATTAATTCCAATGCAATTACTCCACAGACACATAATCCAATCGAATCAGGCCACATCCACTCCAATCCACTTCACGCCAATCTACCCAGACACATCACCCATATCCAATCAAATTTATTTCAATCTAATTCATCCTACTCAAATCCATTCCAATTAAATTAAATACATTTTATTCCGCTAGAATTTATTGAAATCTAATTATCTCCGATCCAAACCACTCCAATCCACTCCAATCCAATATGATTAATTTGAATCTAATTCATTCTAATCCACACCACTTCAATGGAGTTCAATGCCATCAATTTCAGTCCAACTCAATGCATTCCAATCCTATCCACACTCATCCTATTAATTCCAATTCTTTTAAATCGAATTCAATCTGATGCAATTAATTCCAATCCAATTCATTTCAAACTCTAATCCAATTAATTTTAATCCCAATCATCCTACTCCAATACATTCCAAACAAATCCGATGCATTATAATCCACTAGAATTTATTTAAATCGAATTCATGCCGATCCAAACCACTCCAATCCACTCCAATACATTCCAATGCAATAAAA
The DNA here is from genome assembly GCF_010883055.1 of Belonocnema kinseyi. Classification (NCBI taxonomy): domain Eukaryota; kingdom Metazoa; phylum Arthropoda; class Insecta; order Hymenoptera; family Cynipidae; genus Belonocnema; species Belonocnema kinseyi. Next base: position 156,321,287 of record NC_046657.1, read on the forward strand.
TTAATTTCAATCCAATTCATTCCAATACCAATCCACTCCACTCCACTCCACTTCAATGGAGTTCAATGTAATCAAAGTCACTTCAATCAATCCACTCCACTCTAATCCAAATAGTTTTGTTCAAATTTAATCTAATTCAATCCACTCTACTGTACTCATTATCAATTTGATTAAATCAACTCTAAACCTGCTCAACCTAGTCCACTGCATACAATCTATTTCGATCTAATTCATCCCACCCTAATCCATTCCGCTCAAATACAATGAATTTCAATACAGTCCAATTGAATAAAATCTCATTCATTCCGATCCAAACCAATCAAATCCCCTCCAATCCAATCAAATTCATTACAATCCAATTCACTCCACTTCAATGGAATTCAATACAATCAAATCCACTCCAACTTAAACCAATCCAATCCTCTTCACTCTAATCCGACTCATTTCTATTAAATTTAATCCAATTCAAGTCACACCAATCCAGTCCAATACGATTCAATCTAATCAACTATAATTCAATTCATTCCAACCTAATCATATTTATTACACTGCAATGAACTTCAATCCAATTCAATGTACACCATTCTACCCCAAGTTAAACCAATCTAATCCAATGCAGTCCAAGCAAATCCACTACAATTTTTTCTAATTTTTACTAATTCAATTTAATTGCATTTACGAGAGACAAGCATGCGTCTAAATCCCAAAATTGGCGTCACTGCACTCACCGTACCATAAAGTATAGATATAAAAGTTCATTAGCCAATCATATGACATTTTTAGCACTCTAAGCAAAAATTTTATCAACTCAAGTTAGAACTCCACAGTTCACTAGCAATAAGCCATTCTACATTGAAAGCAGTTTAGAGATCACACATGGCGGTAAAAATCAATTCAACTTTATTCAAACTAAAAAATTTACTATTTTCGCGAGTCTGAAGATCATAGATTATAAAAGTGATGAAAGTGATGAATTTATCATAAGAGAAGATTTTCAAAAATAGGATGTACACCTGTGTTAAATAGTTAACACTTATTTAAAAGTTTTATGTTTCGTACTCACAGATAATAAGTAACGACAATAGAAAAATTGAGATATTCATTTTTTTATTGACTTCTTTGCCCATAAAATCGAAAAATACTTCTTAGGTAGAGCGTGAATGACTTTCTTCCAAGAATTGACTTCCTATTTTTTCAAAAGGATTATAAGCATAAACTGCTGACATTGATTGCAGGTAGAGAAAAATTTAAAAACAAAAACAGTGCATGAAAAATAGTTTTAACTTGTTTTCGACGTTCACGGAATCTAGTCCAGATAATATGTTCTATAAAAACAATTTTATCAAAGTAAAAAAATAACTTAATCAGAAAATCGCTTAGTCAACAATAATATTAGCTATATCATGTGAATATTTTTATAAATAATACGATTTTTTACATTCTCATCTTAATAAGAAGATATAAGTTTTATGTTTTCGTCTACATGCCGGATAAATTTAAAAAGATTAGGCGGATTAAGTTCGAGTTCGTTCACCATCTACTTTTGGGTTCAAATTCAAAGAGTTAGACCATTTTCAATTGTTTTGAGCCAATTTTTTTCAATATTTGAAAACTCCGTGTACACAGAAAAAAACTGAAATTAAATTTTGTTGCATGTAAAAATGACAGCTGATAAAGTTTACATGCTTTTTGGCGAAAGTTTATCCTACGATGGAATAAAAGCTGTCGTCTGCTACGGCATCCTTAGCAGTAATGGAAAAACGGCAAATATGAGTGAATTCGAACTATAAGTCGGGACACCAGGTTCAAAACACAGAAAAAACAAAAATTAGAATTCGTTGTAGATAAAACTTGCAAACGGTTAAAAATAAAAGTTCATTAGCCAATCATATGACATTTTTAGCACTCTAAGGAAAAATTTTATCACCTCAAGTTAGAACTCCACAGTTCACTTGCAATAAGCCATTCTACATTGAAAGCAGTTTAGAGATCACATATGGCGGTAAAAATCAATTCAACTTTATTCAAACTAAAAAATTTACTACTTTCGCGTGTCTGAAGATCGCCGATTATAAAAGTGATGAAAGTGATGAATTTATCATAAGAGAAGATTTTCAAGAATAGGATGTACACCTGTGTTAAATAGTTAACACTTATTTAAAATTTTGATATTTCGTACTCACAGATAATAAGTAATGACAATAGAAAAATTGAGATATTCATTTTTTTATTGACTTCTTTGCCCATAAAATCGAAAAATACTTCTTAGGTAGAGCGTGAATGACTTTCTTCCAAGAACTGATTTCCTATTTTTTCAAAAGGATTATAAGCATAAACTGCTGACATTGATTGCAGGTAGAGAAAAATTTAAAAACAAAAACAGTGCATGAAAAACAGTTTTCACTTGTTTTCGACGTTCACGGAAACTAGTCCAGATAAGTTCTTCTATGAAAAAATTTTCATACGAACTAATAAAAACAATTGTATCAAATTAAAAAAAACAACTTAATCAGAAAATCGTTCAGTCAACAATAAGGTTAGCTATATCATATGAATATTTTTATAAATAATACAATTTTTTACATTCTTATCTTAATAAAAAGATATTAGTTTTATGTTTTCGTCTATATGCCAGATAAATTTTAAAAGATTAAGCAGATTAGGCTGTGCTTTGACCCACAGTTTTAGACCTAAAAAAATCGAGTTCGTGAACCATCTACTTTTGGGTTCAAATTCAAAAAGTTCGAACATTTTCAACTTTTTGGAGCCAATTTTTTTCAATATTTAAAAACTCCGTGTACGCAGAAAAAACTAAAATTAAATTTTGTTGCATGTAAAATTTACAGCTGATGAAGTTTACATGCTATTTGGCGAAAGTTTATCCTACGATATAATCAAAGCTGTCGTCTGCTACGGCATCCTTAGCAGTAATGGAAAAACGGCAAATATGAGTGAATTCGAACTATAAGTCGGGACACCAGGTTTAAAACGCAGAAAAAACAAAAATTAGAATTCGCTGTAGATAAAACTTGCAAACGGTTAAAAATAAACATATTTCGGCGAGAATTTCACTGAGGTTAGGACAATAATTCTGATCTCCTCTACAGCGTCACGATTAAGTCAATAAATTTCGGTAAAGCATGTACAATCAGCAACAGAAAATAAGAAAAAAAATTTTTCTTACTGCCTTATTTCCTCCGAAATAAATTAGATTATTGTAGATGCATTAGAACTTATTTAATACCATTTAGCAAAAAGCGAAAGAAGCAACTGACAGATAGGAATCCCCATTTCTCTCCAATTTAATTAAGTTAAACGACGAGAGATACCGCTGGGATCGCAATTCTTGCTACATCGCGAATAAAAATGGAGCGATTATAAGGCGAAAGATTATCCACGCAAAACAGTTTATTCCCATAATTTTTCCGGCATAAATAATATTTTAAGTTTTATGGAAATTCAAAAATAAAAAATAAACGAAAAATAAAATTTTAGGTCAAACTATTCATGACATAAAAGAAGGAAAACGTTGCTTTTTGAAATCGCTACTAGGTAATCACAACTTTCTTAATTTTCTTGAAAAATCGAAAATTGAAATTTTCGTCCCACAAAAAATAATAAAAAATTCTGTTTTGCAGTAAACCTTAGCAAGATACAAAAAAAATTATTAACTTCCAAAAAATTGTCACCCAAAAGAGATCTACAAATTCGTTATGAATAACTTTTTGATGGGACACGTAGTTTTCCTCTTATTCGTAAGAAACAAAAATAAAAATAAAAAAATTAAATTTTTTGACAAACAACGCTAGCTTTGAAAAAAATTGATAAGTATAAGTTGCTTACTCAAAAACTAGCCTAAAGATATCCTGAATTATTTTCAGATAGAACGAACAAATTTTATTTTAATCGTAAAAAATAAATATAAGAAAGAAAGAATTTAATTTGTTGAAAAACAAAAAAAGCTACAATAACAATTTATTGAACGAAAATTTTCGCATAAATTATATCTTCAAATTTGTTTCAAACCATTACGCTAGGATGCGTATTTTTAGATTAAATTGTAAAAAATAACATTAAGGTTAAACATTTTAATCTTATGGAAAAGCGGCAAAAGTTGCAAGAAAAAACTTAATAAAAAATTGTTTTTTACAGGATGCGCCTTTTTTAATTCATAAATTAAGACCCTAAAAATACGTGCAATGTGAAAAATGTTTTAAATTCTAAAGCACTACGATAATACCAGCGTGAGGTAAAATGGAAACACGTTAATTCACGGAATGATTGAAATTTGCGGAGATCATAGAATTGAAGAAAATCGCAGAACTCACGAAATTAAAGGAATTCACGAAATTGATTAAATTCATGTAGTTCACTAAATCGATGAAATTCGTGGAATTCACGAAATTCATAGAATACGTAGAATTCATGGAATTCATAACCTTCATGAATATAGTGCCATTAAAGAAAATAAAAGACTTAAAGGAATTCAAGGAATCAATGAAATTTATTAAGTAAATGGAATTCATGGAACTCATGGTATTTAGGGTATTCATGGAATTTATTAAATTAAAGGAATCTATGTAATTCTTTGAATTTCTTGAAATCCTTGTATTTTATGAAATCCTTGAATTGAACGAATTCCATAAATTTCAGGGATTCCATGAATTCCACGAAATCCAGGAATTCCATGGATTGCATGAAATCCATGAATTCTATCAATTTCATAAATTGCATAAATTTTGTGAATTCCATGCGCTTCATTAATTCCGTGACTTCCATGGATTTGTTAAATTTAATAAATTCCGTAAATTACAAGAATTTCGTGATTCAGATGAATTACATGAATTCTGTTATTTTCGTGAATTTCACACGTTTTATTGATTTCGTAAATTCCATGAATTCGTTGAATTTAACGAATTCCGTAAATTCCAGGAATTCCATGAATTCCATAATTATATGAATTCCGTGAATTGGATGAATTTCTCGAATTTTGTGAATTGCGTGAATTACATGAATTCCGTGAATTGCATGAATTCAGCGAATTCTATGAGTTCCGTGAAATCCATGCATTTAATTAATTTCTGGAACTATATGAATCAGGTGAATTCCACGAATTTCATGAACCTCACGAATCTCTTGAATTCCGAGGATTCAATGCATTTGATGAAATCATTGAATTCTGAGCATTCCTTGAATTTCACGAATTTATTGGATTTCGTAAATTTTTTGGTTTCCGTAAATTCCTTGAACTTCTTTAATTCCGCAAGTTGCGTAAATTTCGTGACTTCCATGAATTTCTTGAATTCCTTTAATTCATTTATTTCCTGAAATTCCAGGAATTCCGCGATCCACATGAATTCAAGTAATTCTGCGAATACTTCGCATTCTATAAATTCTGCAAATTCCGTAAATTGCGTGAATTCTGTCAACTTCTTGAATTCCTAGAATTCCGTGATGTCCTGAAATTCTTTAAATTGTAGAAATTCCAATATTCGCGTGAATTGAAGTAATTGCGCTTATTCATCGCATTCCGTGAATTTCGCGAATTCCATCAATTCTCTGAATTCCGTCAATTCCTTGCTATCTATAAATTATGTAAATTCCGTGAATCGCATGAATTCTGTAAATTTCTTGAATTCATTGAATTCTGTTGATTGATTGAATCCCTTAAATCCCAGGAATTTCGCGATTTGCGTGGATTTAAGTAATTGCGCTTATTCATTAACTTCCGTGAATTACCAGGGTGCCTATTGACCTTGAAGACCTTAAAAACCTGGAACTCTTCTTGAATTTTTTTTAAACCTTGAAAACCTGGAAATCTCCTTGATTTTTTCACGAAAACCTTGAATTTTAATCATTTTTTCTTTTTCTTTCTTTTAAAATAGTAATTTTATCGAAATGCGAAGAGTATTATAAATCTTTTAGCCTATTATGAAAGAAACATTTCATTTTAAAAAAATTTGACTGCTCAAAATTGTTGTATTCGTAAAGATATAATTTATCTTTTGTTTATTGCAGAATAAATAAAGATATTTCAAAGCACTTTTTGTTGAGGTGTTCAACTTGGAAATGATAAAATTCATTAGTTTAAAATTTCGGTGTCAATTCAGTTTCAGAATTCGAATAAGTCATGTCCATACAATGGATTTTTCGAGGTGTTGATCATTCGGGTTTTGAGTGTTCAACAAATTTCAAAAGTTTACAAAGTAGTTCTAAAGATTTTGTTACGGTCCCCATAATTGAGAACCACTCTGAACAATTTGTCAGGAATGAATCCCCGTCTGTGTTTACTAAACATAAACCAGACTGGGAAAACCTTCCGGATAAATTACTTTAGAGTGGCTATTAAGACGACCTTGCTTTCTCCCTGACAAACCCGACCCTTTTAACGTGTTAATACCCGGGGAAGGAAGAGAGTTGTAAACTCACACCTGGTGCATCTGCGATGGAAGACTTCCCCATCACGCGCCAGGCCCGTGAGTCTGAGTCACTGCGCGTTAGGACTCTTCTCTCTCTCTTTCTTTTCTTTCTCTCTTCCCTAAGCGTGGAAAGCGGCCAGCGGTCGCCAACTACGTATTCGACACGTTAAAGGGGAAAGGCCTGTTTTAAAATTTTAACTTTCGCGATCTCTTTTTAATTACAAAATGATTATGATTCTTCCTCCCATTTTTTTATTTTTATTTGGCGTCAGGGAGCAAAAGGGAAGCCCTAGGTTAATTTTGTATCTTTTATGTTTTAATTATGGCATTATTATTTTTCTTTTTTTTTAATTCTGTAACTTCATTTTCACTTTAGTTAATAATTTTGTTATTTTCTCTTCTCAAATATGATTATATTTTTATTTTTTTGTAGTATTTCTGTTTCTCCTTTATATCTTTAGGACCTATGATTGTAATTTTATTTACATTTTTAACCTTTGAATTTATTTACTTTTTTTCTCTCTTTACCATATAAATTGTGATCGTTGCCAAATACTACTCATTCTGAATAATATTTCTTTTGTATTTTTGCGCCTCGATATCATTTTAGATTTCTTTGTACTTAGGAATTTACGTTAGCCTGTACCTTCCGTTTTACACTTTACGTTTTTCATGTGTCCGTATTTCGAATTATTTTCCGCCTTTTCGTTATACAATTTCAAAACATCGAGCTGAGCGACGCGCTCAGCTCTACGAAGTTAGGGATGGACGGGGCAGTCGCTTCGCCCCTCCATCCGCGACGTGAGTGGCCGAGAGGACCGGGACAATCGACGGCCGGACCGCCTCTCGGCCGATGCGAATAAAATGGGGTGCGTACAAGCGAAAGTACGCACTCTTAGTCGGGCAACCAGTTGGGTAACCTCAGTCCCCTGGTCGCCTTCGGCAATACTTTTGTAGCCATTTTTTTGAGACTAAAGAGTGCAATCGTAATCAAAAATTAACTCGCAGGTCTTTTCTTTGACTCCTCTCTCGCTCTCTCGAGCCCTCTCCTTATTATCCTCCGGCTTTCCGCCATCCATATCCTTATTCTCTCTCCCTCTCACTCCAACTTCCATTCCGGTCGGTACGCTCACCGCAGCTCCGCCAAACTCTGTTCTCTCTCTCTCTTTCCAGGGTCGGTAAGCTCTCTGCAGCTCCGCTCGCACTCTTTACTATTTTCAGAGGACGGTACGCTCTGCGCAGCCCCGCCTCGAACTCTTTCCTATCATTCTACTTTTTCTGGGTCGGTAAGCTTTCTTGCAGCTCCGGTCGCCCTTTCTTTACTTCCTTACAAGGTCGGTAAGCTCTCTTGCAGCTCCGGTCGCCTTTAGCTTTCCTTCTTTCAACAACCCGACGTTCCTTTCCTTATCTACCTCCTGCCTCTCTCCACCACCTATGCCTGGTCAGACGAAGGCTTCCCGTCCCCGTCCCGGCAAGCCCACCCAATTCCGCCGTCGCTTGGCCACCCTCCGCGACGCCCTGCAAGCCGGTATTCCAGAAGACTGCAGGCCGTCCTCCTCCACCTCCTCGTCCTCCACCCCCAAGGCAATAGTACGTTCTGTCGTACTAGTGCCGGTGTCGGAAAGGTCTCGTTTCGCTCACTTCCTCGTCTCTTCCTCTTCGTCTGCAGTCTCGGGCCGCCTGGATCTCTCCGTGTGTTACGCGACTCCGGACACCACCGCCCCTCGCACCCCGTCTCCCCGCAAGCGTCCCCACCTCGAGGAGAGTGACGACGATGACGTCATTTTCCTAGAGGAGTTCGAGCTTCTACGCTCACCCCTGCCTCCTCCGGTAAAGCGCCCTTGCGGAGAGAAAAAAAATGTCATCAGACCGCCAAGCTGTGGATGGGACCTCTCGCGCAACACGCGTGAGTGGGCCCCACAACCAACACGTGGTTAGCGGCCCCCACATCTCGTACGTGCACGGGCCCTCCAACAACATCCAGGCCAGCTGCTCATGGACGGTCTCCAGGCCCGGAGATACCTCATCCTGGTTAAGGGTGCACCCCGCATCCACCAGCAGCCGCCCACGAGTCATCGCAGCCAGCCCCGGTCCATGCAGCGCCTGGACGAGTTCCTGAGGGCGAACAACCGGAGTCTTCCCATCCGAGGATCCCTCTCGACCACCACCAGCTCCAGCAGCAGCCGTCTTGGATAATAGCCTCTACCCGGGAGGGTACGACCGGCTCGCCACACCAGCAGACACTAGAGGACCCCAGTGGTTAGTGGCCTCTACCCCGGAGGGTACGAACGGCCCTCCACCCGCAATCAGTGGCCAAGGATAGTGGTTAGTGGCCTCTACCCAGGAGGGTACGAACGGCCCTCCACGTGGTATCGTGAGGCACGTCGTCTCACATACCGAACACCTATAAACCCACAACATCATTTTTAGATCAAGTCGGGTTCAGCCACCACCCACGTAACCCGGCTTACATTAAACATTTAAAATTATTTTAAATTTAAGGATTTGAAAGATTTGACAAATTTGGAACGATTTCAGGAGGTTTTAAAACATTTTAGAAGCTCCTCAAATATTTCAAATAATTCAATGACTTCAATGAATACAAAAGATTTTTCAAACACAAGATTCAGAAAGATTTTATAAACATTTCAAAATATCTCACAAAGATTTAAAGGATTTCAAACAATAAAAAAAGGCGTGTAAAAAATTCACAAAAAAAGTCCACAAATATTTCGAACATTTCAGGAAGATGTTAAAACTTCTAAAAGAGTTGAAAGATTTGAAAAAGGTCGTCTTAAACCACATTTCTAAGATTTTAAACATTTCAAAGATCTTAAACAGGTTCAAAATTGTTTAGGAGATGTCAAAAGATTTGACTAAGATTTGTAATAATTTAAATAATTCCAACTAATTCACAAAGATTTCAAAATATTTCGCAAAGATTTCAAACATTTCACTAAGATTTCGAACATTGCACAAAGATTTCAAAACATTCAAAAGATTTTAAAGATTTGAAAACATTTCAAAGATTTTAAATAACTTCAAAATTTTTTAGGAGACGTCAGAAGGTTGCACAAAAGTTTCAAGGCTTTCATAAAACATACATAAGGATTTAAAAACAATACGAGAATTTCACATGTTTCAAAAAGGACGCAGTACACCAGATTTCAAGGATTTGAAACCATTTCAAAGATTTTAAACGATTTAAAAATGTTTTACAAGATTTCAAACGATTACAAAATATTTCTCAAGTATTTTAAAGAATTCTTAAGGATTTCAAACAATTTCAATAATTCCAAAGATTCCAATGATTTCAAAGATTTCAAAACATTTTAATGATGTTTAATGATTTCAAGAGGTTTAAACGAATTTGAGAAGATTTGAAAAGATTTTAATAATTTCAAACGAACAGAAAAGATTTGCCGAACAAAGATTAAAGAAACATTTCAAAAATATTTGTAAGAATTGATAAAGATTTTTAAAAATGTTGTTTCAAACGATTACAATAAATTGCATCAAGATTTCAATAAAGATTACTTATATTCCAGTTATGTTAAACAATTACAACAAATTTCATAAAGATTTCACAAATATGTCAAATATTCCAGTAATTTCAATCGAATCGAATTTCAAACATTTTAAGCGATTTCAAAAGATTTCAACACATTTGAGAAGATTTCAAAAGACTTCAATGATTTTAAACAAACACAAAAGATTTCGCAAACAAAGATTAAAGAAAGAGTTCACAAAGATTTCAAGGATTTCAAGAATTTTTAAGATTTTACAAAAGCTTTAAAAAATTCCAAAAGATATCTCAAAGAATTCACTGAAATTTCAATCTTTCAATAAGGTTTGTAATACTTTACAAAGATTCCAAAAGATTTTACAAAGATTTCTATGATTTGAAACGCATCACAAAGATTTAAAAATATTCCTAAATATTTCACAAAGACGACTCATATTCGTAAAAAATTAAGAATTTGTTTATTTACAATTCGGCTTTTTTTAGAAATTTTTGGCCCATAAAAAATCAAATTGCTCATTTTCTACATGTATGACAAACGCTTATTTAATTATTTAATGTAAAAAAGGAGACCTGAAAAGTTTTTATTTCTTGACCTGGAAAACCTGGAAAAGACCTTGAATTTTGTTCCTAAGAATCGCTAGACACCTTGATTACTTTAATTCCATAAATGATAAGTAATTTTAATTTAAATTGTTAGCTTAAATATCACAGATTATAAAAATGTTTTATTAATCGATTATATGAAATTGTTCTGACACTATTCCAAAAATTACGAAAACCAACTTTTTATAAATTCTTCATACATATTTTTTGGAAATTTCGGTGTATTCTGATTTTACTATTAGTCACACATTATGCATTAGTACAGACAAAAACATTTTTCATTCAATTAAAAACGCAATCTTAAAAAATATAAAAATTACATTTTCAGTGAAAAAAGTGAATTTTGACAAGAAAAAAAGTCTTTTTCACTAAACAGTAAAATTTTTAACTAAAGATACAAGTCATCAACTAAAAAACATATTTTTAACAATGTAGACGAACTTTTAACCAAGTGGTTGAAATATCAATTAAAAAATATTATTTTTGAGCAACATTTTTTAATATTCAATCGAAGAAGTGCATTTTCAAATAAAAATATAAATCTTAAAGAAAAAAAAATGATTTCCTAACAAAGTGGTGCAGCCAAATCTTTTAAATAAATTATTTGAATACTCTAGCAAAGAAGAAGAATTTTCAATTATAAAATTGCAGTTTCACATAAAAAAATATGTTTACTAGAACAGATAAATGATTAAATTAGAAATATAAATTTTGAAGAAAAACAAAAACAGTTGAATTTTCTGTTAAAAAAGAAGACCAACACATATACTTTTGAATAAAAAATATGTTTCTGTAAAAAATTTGATTTTCAATTAAAAAAGTTGAATTTTTATTCAATAAGAATGACTTTTTAAAAAAAAGGGTTTAATTTTTATCTAAAAAGGTATTTCAGGTGACTTTTCCAGATTAATATAAAAATTTTTTAACACAGAAAACGTTTCTGCGAAAAAATTAAATTTACAATCAAAAGGACGAAAATATTTAAGTTTTTTAGTTTCAGTTTCTTTTTAAAGTTTAATTTTTAACAAAAAATTTCATTTTTAACAATAAAAAAAAATTATTTCTAAATCAAATAACTTAAAATTTAATTTCTATTTAAGTTAAAATTAAAACGGTTTTGAATTTTCTTATTCGGATAATTTTTTTTCAACTCGAACGCTGCAAACATTGGGAAACCGCGCCAATCCGACGCCAATATAATATTGAAATAAAATTTTAAATCCTATTTAGCGCCCAGTAATCGAATTAATGTGCACTCCTGAAAATAAAGCCAAGAATTTAACGACCAAATTTGGCAAACCATCATAAAATGTTCCTATTGTAATTTGAAAATAGATAACGAGAAACACTTTTTTCTTGTAATAAAGAAAAGAAAATAATGTTCCTCCTTGGACGAAAATAGCAACAACAACAAAAATAAGAAGCCAACCACGATCCTCTCTCCCTGACAACCGATTTGATTTGGTGTTGTTCCCGTCTGCTTGGGTATTTTTGTTTTTTATTTATTTATTTCTGTTTTGTTTGCCTTGATAAGGGTGCTGTATGATTGCCGAAACGTTTGCATTTATTTTTCACAGATCTTTTCTTTTTGCGATTTGATAATAATAAAAATAAAAAAAGACGAGAGAAATAAGAAAAGAGAAAGAAGAGGAATTGGTTGGATGCCTTTTCATTGTTCTTTTCTCTTTTTTAGTTTCGTCCAAGAAAAAAATGATTTTATTTTATTTTTTATAAGAGAAAAGTGTGCCCAATTCATTCCAATCCAACCCAAACTAATTCATTGAAATCAAATCCAATTTAAATTATGACGATCCAATCTAACCCAATTTATTGAAATTAAATCTAATTCAACTTATCCCAATCAAATTGGATCCATTATATTTCAATGCAATTCAATTCGTACCAATTCAGACCGTTCCAATTCATTCCATTTTAATTAATTTCAATCCAATAGAAAAAAGTACAATTTTATATAATCCACTTCAATCCAATTCATCTAAATCTTATCTTACATAATACAATTACTTCCATCCAATCCTATTCATTCTGATCCAATATAACTAATTTCAATCAAATTCATTTAAATCCACGTCCATTCATTCCAATCCACTCCACTCCGTCTAATTCACTTCATCTAATCCATTCCAAATTAAGTCATTGCAATCCAATCCACGCCACTTCAATCTAATTTGAATTATTTCATTTCACTCTAATCCAAATCTGTTCATTTAAGTCCAATATATTTCAATCCATTCAAATCCAGCTCAATTAATTACAATTTAATACATTTCACCATAGTCAATTACAATCCAATTCAATATAATTAATTCCACTCTAGTTAATTCCAATCCACTTCAATCCAATTCCTAACCAATTCATTGAAATCAAATCCAATTTAACTTATCCCAATCCAGTTCAATTCAATATACCTCAATACAATTAAATTCATTCCAATCTGATCCACTCGAATACATTCCAATCCATGGCAATCTTCTCAAATCCTTTCCAGTCCAATTTATTCCAAACAAATTCATTGCAACCCATTCCTTCGCACTCCACTCCAATTTAATCCGAATCATTTTAGGCCACTCTAATCAGTACAGATTAATTCTAATCTACTCGAATACGATTTACTTCGATTTATTCTAATCAAACTAATTTCAATCAAATTCAACCTAATTAATTCAAATCCAATCGAATAAAACTAAAGCTAATTCAATCCAATCAAATTAATTCCAATTCAATCATCTCCAAATAATTCCAATGAAATCAAATTCATTTCAATACAATCTACTCCAATGTATTTCTAATACACAAGTTCATTTTAGTCCAATCCAATTAAGTCCAATCTCATCCGTAGTCTAATATATTTCAATTTATTTTCATCCAATGCAAGTCAATCAAATTTCATATCATCCACTCCAATCCAATTCATTCAAATCTAATCCAATTCCATTCATACCTCTTCGATTCATTCCACTTTAATTAACTCTAATCTAACTCAATTCATTCATATCCAATTTAATCAACTGCTATCCATTCGTGTTCAATCCACTCCATTCCATTACACTCTAATCCAATCCGATTAATTTCAATCAACCCCAATCCAATCCTTGCCAGTCCATTTAATTCCAAATCAATTCATTGCAATCCATTCCTCCCCACTCCACTCCAATCTAGTCCGAATCATTTCACTCCACTCTAATCAAATTAGATTAATTTCAATACATTCTGTTCCAATGTATTGCAATCTTTTTTAATCGACTTAATTTCAAACAAATTGAACCTAATTAATTCTAGTTCAATCCTCTCTGAATCATTCTAATGAAATAAAATTCATTCCAATACAATCTACTCCAATCCATTCCTAATACTCCACTTCAATTTAGTCTAATCCAATTTATTCCAATCAAATTCATTCCAGTCCATTTCAATTCAGTGCAATTAAATACAACTCAATCCAATGCAAGCCAATCCCATTCTATATATTCCACTCCAATCCAATTCATTTAAATCTAATAAAATATAATTCATTCCACTTCCATCCAATCCCATTCCTTCCAATCCAATACAACTCATTCGAATCCATACCCATTCATTCTAATCTACTTAATTCCGTCTAATCCACTCCAATCCAGTTTATTCCAATACCATACATTTAAATCCAATCAAAACAACGTGAGTCAGCAAATTTTTCAAACCAAGTAGTTAAATACTCAAGCAAAGAAGAAGAATTTTAACCAAAAGGTTGCATTTTGATTTCAAAAAATGATATTTCTAATAAACCCAATGAATTTTTTAATCAACAAGATAAATTTGGAAAAAAAGAATTGAATTTTCTGTTAAGAAATATTTAATTTTATTTTTTAGGATAAAAATATAAATGTTTAATTAATAAATAAGTGCCCACGAAAAAAAATTAAATTTTCAATTCAACCAGAAGAATTTTCAACCAAAAAAAGGATGGCTTCTTAACAAAATTGTTGATTTGTCTACCAAATAGTGGAATTTTTATCTAAAAGAGATGAAATTTTTTTTAAGACTAATTTTTTCCGACAAAAGGGATGAATTTGTAATAAAAGAGTTGAATTTTCTACCAAATAGATGTTTTCATTTGTATCCAAGAAAGATTAAATTTCCACTAAAACAAATGAATTTTCCATAAAAAACAACAATTTTTTTTTTAAGTTAAACTTTCATCCACATAGGATTTTAGTTCATTTTTCAACTAACAAGATATTAATTTGGAAAAGAAAGTCAATTTTCTACGAAATAGTAAAATTTAAAAAAAAACAGAATTTTTAACTGACTAGTTGTATTTTTATTTAAGAAAGATAACAATTTTTCTAAAATAAATGAATTTAAAAAAAGCCTTAAAAAATAGTTCAATTTGTTTCAAAAAAATATTTCAGCTCGCTTTCCAACCCCAAAATAATACTTGTAAATAATAAGTTAATTTTCTGCTAGATCGCGCGAATTTTCAACCGAAAGTACACCTTTTCAACAAGATTGTTTAATTTCCAACCAACCAGTTCCAAAAAAGATGCAATGTTTACACTAAAAAAGATGAAATATTAAATCAAAACAACAAATTTTTAGAAAAAATACTTTTCAATCCAAAAAGATTTCATTTGACTTTTTTCAACAATTTAAGTACAATCCCTAAATAATTTTTTGTCCTCATTTTGACAACAAAAACATAAAGTTTCTAATTAGGAATTTTCTCATTGTTCATCGTAACGTATGAATCACTTTTATAATTTTGCCTTTTTCGAATTTTTTTGTCCATTTCATTTTTTAAATATTGAGTGCAGAAGGTTGGAACTTTTGTACTTGTTAGACAAAATGATGAATTCTTTATTCAAAACGATTGAACTATCAAATCAAAAATATAAAATTTGGCTAAAAAAGTTAATTTTATACCAAAAACGACGAATTTTAAACAAAATGCAAGAACTCTCAAACCAAAAGTTGAATTCTAATCCAAACTAGATTAATTTTTAACAACAAAAAAATGAATTTTAAACAAAATAGTTTAATTTTAACAAAAAGTTGAATTTTTATTCAGTTAAATTGCCAACTAAAAAGATAAATTTTCAGCTAACATTTTTAATCGCCTACCAAAAAATGCATTTTTAAGAAATTCGTTTAACTTTCAAACATAGTCGTTTAATTTCCAACCAAAAAGTTGAATTTTCAATTGAAAAAGATGAGTTTAAAAAAAGATTAACGTTATGTCAAAGAAGACGAATATACAATAAAATTTGAGAATATTTAAACGGAATTTCTAGAAAAAGATTTAGGCGATGATAAAGTTCCGAGTATTCACAAAGTTGATCCTTTTAGTGAAAAAGATCATTTAGATTCAACTTAGATTGTCAATCCTGAATATAGCTTAAAAGTAGCGCAGATTCTGCATGATTACAAAGCCGAAAAAGTTCAAGACCTAGGAGTAAAGATGAAAATTATTTTAAAGGACGATTTGCTAGTGTATCAAAAACCGAGACGACCGTAAGTCACGAAAAAGGAAGATGCAAACGCGGTAATACAAGAATGGTTAGAAGCCGGCATTATACGACAATCAGAATCTGAATATGCAAGTCTGATTGTGCTTGCTAAAAAGAAAAAGGTTCTAATAGGATATGTGAATATTAAGAATGCTTAATACAGAAATTATGAGAGAGCGTTATCCTCTCCCACTTATTGAAGGTCACCTAGATTCCACACAGGGTTCGAAAGATCTTTGTACGCTAGATTTGAAGAATGGATTTTTCCATGTTGACGTGGAAGAAAAAAGTCGAAAATATACTGTCTTCGTTGCTCCAGACGGGCATTATATATTTTTAAAACTACCTTTCGGTCTTTACAATTCGCTGTCTTTATTTCAAAGACATGTTAATTCAATATTTAGAGATTTGATTTCGAGAAAAATTGTATTAACGTATATGGATGATTTGTTTGTACATTCTGTGCCTTACGAGACAGGTATCAAAAATCTTAAGATTGTGTTAGACACGGCAACTAAATTTGGATAGAATCTCAATTGTAGTAAATGTCATTTTCTACGAGCAAAAATGAAATATCTTCGACATGTGATCGAATCCGGAAGTCCCTCAGAAGATAAAATTAATTCAGTAAAAAAATTTAAAACACCTACTTGTGTCAAAGAAGTCCAAAGTGTTTTGGTTCTAAGCGGGTATTTTCAAAAATACATTCCAGGATTTACAGTAATTGCACGTTCGTCGTTTAATTAATTGAGAAATAATGTAAAGTTCAAGTTTGAAATAGAAGAACAACGAGCGTTTCAGGCACTTACAAAATATTATGTAGCACCTGGTTTGAAACACTACAGAGTAGGAGCGGAAACAGAATTTCATATAGATGCATCAAAGCACGGATACGGAGCGATTTTAATGCAGCGTGATAAATATAATAATGCGTTTCACACAGCATATTATGCGAGTGGGAAATCCACACCTGGCGAGGAAAAGTTAGATAGCTATGAGTTTGAACTCCTTGCGATTTTAAAAGCATTACAAAAATTTAGAGTTTATCTTTGGGGCATTGAATTTAAGATTTTGACAGATTTTCAAGTTTTTACGATGACCAAAATAAAAGGAACTTTTACTGGCGAGTGCATAGATTGGGCACTTTTCTTCGCGTCGTTCAAATATACCATAGAGCATCGACCAGCCCGATAGCTAGTTAGACCAGCGCATTGAAAAGAACATTTTGCGATTAATAAAACTAAAGCAATATAAAAAAATACTATCGGTTTAAAGGAATGCGATCCAAAGTTAAAAAAATTGTGATAAATTCTATAAACTGTATTTTAGCAGAACGAAAACAGGGGAAGCAGAAAAGTCTGCTTCACAGCATCAAAAAAGGCGAGTGTTCACTGGATACTTTTCACGTGGATTAGCTAGGTCCCCTTACGTCTACGAAGAAACGCTACAATCATATTTTCGCTGTGATAAATGCTTTCACAATGTTCGTATGGCCTTATGCAACAAAATCTACGAGCGCTGTCGAAGTTGTTCAATGTTTAAAATAGCAGTCAACGATTTTTGGAAAATCCTCGGCCAGTCATATCAGATAGAGGAAGCCTAATTTAAGAAAAAGGGGATTTCTCATGTGCGTGTCACCACAGCTTTTCAACGCAGAAACGGACAAATGGAAAGTGTTAATAGAACGCTTATATCACTTTTAACGAAACTGTCAGCACCAATACCTTGAGAATGGTACAAAACCTTAAATGTTGCTAAAAAATAACGAAATGCAACTGAATGTAGGAGTACCGGAACAGAGCCGTTTAATTTTTTGTACAGAACACACATGAAATTGAAAGAAGATTTGCACATAAGACAAATTGCAGAGAACGAGTGGATCACAATGTTTCAAGAAATAAAACGTCCTACCATACGAAAAGAAAAGTAGCCAGAAAATATGTGAATGGTGATTTGGTAGCAATTTGGTTGGCGAACATGAAGGTCCAAACCTCACAACATCATCGGCAGACCATATAAAACCATGGATTCACAGCTCCAGTGATGAATCATTTGAAAGCGATAGCGAAGACAACATCTGAAGCCAAATTTTAACGCCTCTGACCGAGTATATTATCCAAATTATCGAGGTTACCTTAAATTCGAATTCAAGTTGGAGATTATAACGTGCCGTAGATTTAAGAAAGTATATGTACAAGAATTCATAACATCATGTTGACCACTAGACGATACATGAAGTATAAGCATACTAGCTTTTCGTGAATCATGTTCGTGTTCAAAGTCAGTGTTGCGACGAAACTAAGACGACATTACCTATCAATTTAGCATAAGAAATAATTGGCAATTTTTACCCTAAATGCGTGAGGCATTGAAAATTCTTATATAAGGTTCTAACAAATCGCTTCATTAGACCAAACTTGATGTGAAGGGGTGGAATGAAAATTCTCTGAGGATCAACTAGTCTTTCGTGGATGATAATTTAAGAACCAGGTTCGACGGATTCTCTTTCATGCTAATCTCTTTCCTATAATAGAAATATCCTGATTCTTGTCCGAGTGCCATTGTTATAATTTTGACATCATCACACATTTTCCATTTGTTTTCACTTCTCCTTTTTCAGTAGGGTAGCCTTCTTAGATTCAGTCACCCCAAAAATTACCAATATATGTCTGGTTTGATTTTGTACAAGCAAAACAGGCCATTTTAGCTATTTTTGAGTGCTTTTTGAAAATTAGAGCCAAACAGAGAATCTTGGGGCTAATTGGTTTGTTTAATTACAGAGCAGGTCGATATGCAGGTCTCAGTTATTTTTAATGGCATGATCATTGTATATGTTCAGATTGGACTGAAAGTTGGTGGTGCTGGAAGAATTTAGAGTTAAAGTGTTAGAGGATGCCCATTCTAAGCCTCAATCGGGACATATGAGGAAAGATAAGGCTCGCACGGCCGGGATGATGGATCAACACGTCGTCGAGCAGCCCTGGACTGTGGTTGCTGTGGATTTTATAAGTCCCTTTCACCGCAGAACTTTCAATTTCAAATACATAATGATCTTCCAGGACCTCTTTACCAATTAGGTATATATGCTTTCGATTAGGACGCCGGATGATTCTACCATTAAAAATGCTTTAGAGTTTTTTATTGAATAGCATTCGGGAACTCCGAAAATAACACAGACGGACAATAGCACCAATGATTAGCTAATTTTTAATAAAATTTGAACGTAATCCTCTCTCCTACTGTTCCTTGAGAATCAATCTTGAGAGAGGATCCCAACGCGTTCGTTCAGACTCCTTGAATTGGTGAGAGCGCGTAAAAAGACTGGACCATCTCAGGGATTTGATTTGTTGCAACCTTAAATGCGCAAACGTATTTGAAGCAAAAAATTACGATGTCAGTAAGTGTGCTCGTTTCTTCCGAGTAGGCGGAGAGAAGTTTAGTAGAGCCCCTCGTCCAACATGTACAATTGTCGCACCAATCAAACAGTAAACAGCGCCAATTTTGCTTAGTGGAACGGCTCCACTGATTCGAGAAAACCATTATTCCGAAAAAGTCGAACCGTTTTATTAACAGTATAGTCCAGCCATTCTGCACGCGCAGCGCTTGCGGCACAATTCCGCGCTTGCGAAACTTAGAAAAATATAGAACCCTCATTTCGGAGCGGCTAATGTCCGTAAGTTAAGGGTAACCAGTGCCCCGAATTTGGAGCGGAGGCCGCACGAAACCGAAGTGCATAACTCTCGCACAACTAGCGCGATGGTTTTACCTAAATTCTTTCTGTGTAGATGACCTTATCCTGATACTTCAGCGCGTTCTTTTTAATAATGAGGAAATTGTCGCAGCTAAGCTTTGCATTAAGTTCGATAGGCTCTATAAAATCAAGTGCAGGTTGTCTCCCGTTGTGTATATTTTAATAAAGAAAAGGTAAAATACACGACTGAGCTGCGCATCCAACAAATTATGTCCTGATCACAGGACTTGTCGCAATTAAAAAAAATTTATGAAGTAAAGGTTAGTTCTGGTTTGTACTAATAACAAAATAAAGTTTTGTTTCATGCAATCTGAAATACCTAATTATGACTTGTTACGATTCTAAATTTCTTCAGACAGATTTAGGTTTGGTTTATATAGGCGTGTTTTTACAAAGTGCTTACGAATAAGATTTACATTTCGTTGTTTACTGATATGTACATAATTCAGTTGAAAATATAAATCATTATCATAAATTTATTATATATATTAGGTGGACATTGTGATTATTGTGTTAATTAAATTAAAAGTATAAATTTAATTATTTTTTCTTTAAAATAGTATTAATTTATTAATTTTAACATTTTTTTACTCTGTTTTCTGTTTTTAGTAGAAAAATAAACATTGAAATGGCCACAAGTAACAGTCAGAAATCGTATTTGCACGCCTGTTTACTATTCATCAGCCAGCAGAAAAGTCATAAGAGTCCGACCCTGTTATTACAGTGTTCTCAATTTTGGGAACTTTTTGAACTGCGCTTGCGTCTCGCCGGCAACCCGATTGGCTGTTGTTGACGGGCTGATTTTGAAATGCTTTGTCGTTGAGTAAAATAAAGAATGAACAGTAGAAGTGGAAATGCTTAAATCTAATTTCGTTATCCTAGAGTAAGATTTTGTAGTGGAAGACAAAACATAAATAGATTTTAATTAAAAAGACATCATGAATTCTGAGTTTAGAGAAGGATTTCAATATTTATGTATATAATTTAAAATAGGCGCGCTGCAAGTCACTACAAGTCATTTTTATGAATACCGGCCGGAAATTCGTTCGAATTACAAATGATATATGTATATAAATTATAGGAATTGCACAAGTAGACGACTGTATTAACTTTTTTAGCAAATTCAGCTAACTTCCTGCTTCACTAAAAGCGCCGGATCTCTTACTAAATATTTGCATCCGCCGCGAGACATTCATACTTTCGAAGGCCTTTGAACTGAGATGAGCATCATTGATATGAGGTAGCAATCTCTTAGAATTCATTGCTCTGTAAATTCTAAGTAACAACAGAGTCTTGAAAAGAGATAATGACTTCTAACCCTAAATATATTAATTTGTGGTTTCGTAACTCAGCACGAAATCATTTCATTACATGAGGAAAGCCTGTTATCCCGAAAAATAAATTTCGATTAACTTTAAACCATCTTAGTTTCTGATCATGAATTTTATTTGAAATCAGCTTTGACGATTTTCTCCTGACAGCCAGTTAGTCATCGCTTGACTTCAGACATTTTTTTTCATTTAAGCTATCTACTAATGAAAAACAATTTTTTTATATTTGCACCATGGAAAATGTGCAAAATTTTTAAACTAATTGTAAAGATATACCACAACGTAATTTGGTATACCTGATTTTGTGGATTAGAAAACTTGAAGTTTGTATAAGATAGTCTTAATTCAATTTTAATTGCTGAACATACATTGTAACGCGACGGCAGTACATCGCTAACCATGGGTACGGCAATCAGGTTAAATAATGGGGGTGATTCAGACTCGGAAAAGAGCGGCCTCATGGAGGCCTTTATTTATTAAAAAGTTAATTATTAACTGTTAAAGAAATGGTATGAAATGAGAAATTCATAATTGTGCTAAGCTTAAGTTAGTAAAACTTGCTATTCGTTTTTTTCACAATAACTTCGTTGTTCGTCGCTGGCGAGGCAAATATAGGCAACTGTTGCACATGCGTAGTGATTCCCTGGATTTTCGGGCGCCTCTCTCGGATCTCCTCTGAAGCTCTACCGCTTCGTCCCGCATTCCCCTATAAGTTTCTCAAAAATATGCGTGAGTGCCGTACTCATGATCGACGACTGACACCTTATTACATTAGCCAGGTTCAGGTACCTAGGTCGAGAATCTTCTTGTCCGGCTTATAAGTATGAAAAAGAATGCTTAGCTGCTTGATCCGTTCTACCTAACGGACCAAGGCCAGCAAAACCTCCAATGCAACCCAAATTTTGGGCAGGTTACACCCAGCCTTTTCTAATTATTTGCAATCAGCTGCTGAATGGTGATACATTTTCATCGCCAATTTTTTTTTCCATCTCGGTGTAAAAACTCTTCCATTTATGGAGCTGCAGCCGTACCATAGTTCTTGCAACATTTTTTTTGAGGTAATGTCGATTAGGACATTCATCTAATGTTTATCTTTGATGTTTTCTTAGTTAATCTCGGTAATAATCACGACATTTTCTCGTGCATACCAGTTCTTGATTTTCCAAATAAATAATATTTTTATGAAGTCAGCGTTAATTCAGTAAATCATCTATTTGCTTCCAAGCAAGTTTCAGCTCTATGTATTCGCTTGCCCTGGTTGCATCAGCGTAAATCAATTCTGCATTAACAGTAGCTTGTTCAATCTGAGCCCATTAGAAGGAATGTTCGTCATCAGAAGAGGTAATAGTCGGTTTGGAATACAGTCGAATATGAGTCAATTTGTGGCAGTGTTGCGCTTCAGATATATCTTTCTTTATTGCATCAATGTATTTGTCTATTACATATGCAGCAATCTTAATAGGGATTAGTTGATCTAGTTTATCTGGGTGATCTTGTCTCTGATGATCCTGCTGTCTTCTCTCACTTAAGTATTCAGCTTTTCCAAATATTTGTCGAATTAATGTGTATGCACAGAATACTCTTCAAGTTTTGGATACGTATTTCTATTTAGCACAGAGAGAGAGACATTCTATGTTCTATGTGTACGAAACAAAATCTTGCTTCAACTGAATACTTGTGTCTGCCCTTTTCTATAGAATTTCCTCGTTAACTTAAAACTGTACAGATCAATATTTCATCTTATCATTAGCTACAAACACTTACTATTTTGGCATGGAATTTCTTACTGAAAGAATATCTTTTAATCCCAGACGTTTTAAGGCTAAAAGAAAAAAGTCCATCGGACCCTTTTTCAAGAATTTGCTTACAAAATATTTTTGAATAAAACACGCTTGAAATTTAAATTCAGTGTTCCAGCGTATAAGATTTTTTGACTGAGTGATATGATCTATAACGTTCAAAATATTGAAATTCAATTGAAAATACAATTTGGATTTACTTGTAAGCAAATATATCAAATAACAAATTATGACACCTAGGATATTAAAAAGAAGCATTA
Source organism: Belonocnema kinseyi (assembly GCF_010883055.1). Classification (NCBI taxonomy): domain Eukaryota; kingdom Metazoa; phylum Arthropoda; class Insecta; order Hymenoptera; family Cynipidae; genus Belonocnema; species Belonocnema kinseyi. The sequence goes on from NC_046657.1 coordinate 156,344,483, forward strand.
CTACATTGGTGTTTTGAAAATGACAACGCACAAAATATACAGCCTTTACGTAAATTGCATCGACGCTGATCGAATCCATTTTGAATCAGTCAGTTTATTTCACTTATTTCTCGTTTGTCCACTGAACGTAGAATTCTGTATCAATACGTTAAAAAAATCTTTCTGTATTTGTAATTTTAGCCATACCGCAAATCTTTTTATTTAAATTAAGGCCATCGCGTTTTGAGATGTATATTGATTTAGAAAATAACACTTGTTAATCAAGTTTCTGTTATAGTTTTATGCATAACCTCAAAATATCTTATTTTATTTTATCTTTAAATTGGAATATTTCGCATATGAAGATCGATCGGGGGTCTCACGAGGGAACAAATAAAATTCTAAACACTTTTTTCAATGAAGTAATATTATTTATTCAAATAATAACTATCCTGTTCTCAATACAAAAGGTCCTGAGCTGTCTTATTCTTATCAGATAATTGCGATGCCGATTCTGTGTAATTATTCAAATACATGCTTTTTTAATATAAATGTTTTATTTTATATTTTTATTTTATTTAAGACTGTCTACAAATACTTGACTTACAAGAGTACTGCATGCTAACCAAACCTCTTTTTGCTCTCTTTTTGTTTAAAATATTTTACAGTTGATATTGTTATTTTCTACTTGGTATCAATAATTGTTTTCTTTATAACTGGGCCTAAGAAAAAAAGATTTGTCATTGAAGCTTTAATTTCCTTTTTATAATTAATCTAGAAATAAAAAATTTAAATTTATGGATATAAACGAGTAGATTCAACGAAAAATTCATCTATTTCCTCCCACAGCATGCAATCTATGCGTATTTGATATTATTCAATTATTAAATATTTTTTATTGTCGCTCGAAAAGAGACTTCTAATTATACGACCTTGTCAAGCCTAATAATATTTTTGTATTTTCAATTTTCGTACATTTTTCTCTGGTAAGACGAGCCTAGTGCAATAAGGCTAAAAAAACATAGTAGAATATCGTTTCTCTTAAAAGCCTAAATTTTTATCTATAAAAAAACTACTGACGGTAGAAAAAATCTACCTTTAGAGATTTCAAGGATTTCCAGGCTATTAAGGCACCAAACTCAATTAAAAATTTAAAAAATTCTAACCGGTCCACTGCACTTAATAATTGAGCAAAGAATCACAGAATACTAATAACGAAATTGTTTACGGCTCGCTGTCGAGCTTCTGACTGAAGAATGTTTCTCGCTCACTGCGCAATCAACCCTTTCAATTCTGGTCCGCGAGGTCTTCCCACCCTGACACCTTTGCACGGGTGGGAGTCGTAATCATGCGCTTTCGAGCTGTTTCGCGTGCACCTGCGCTTTCTTTCCATTTTCGCTTTCATACTTTATTATTGCCTACCCAGTGGTAAAGACATCGTCAGATCATACGACTCATTTACGATATCGTAAAGACACCTTGAGGACATGGACATAGGATGTCGTAAAGTTGTCGTAAAAATGTCGTAACGATGTGGTATAGACGTCGCCAAATTTTGTGCCTACTGGGTATCCACAGACTGCCCTTATTTAACTAGGTTTTCTGTATGTTACCGAAAATCTTAATCGAATCAAAATTTCAAACATTAAATTCAGAATATGTACCGATGTCAGGATTTTTGTCATATTTTAATAGTTAAATAAAATGATATTGTTTCTTGTTTATCTGTACCTCTCTTGATAGTTTATGTTTCATCACTATTCCTGAAGAACATCTTAGACACTCAAGAAAAAAATTTATTAGAATAATTAATTAATACATACTAAGTTTGTGGTATGGTCTACCAAATATTTCATTCTTTTATAGATTTAACTAACACTGCTAAATACTTAAATGAATGTAACAAACCTTTGATTGACTAAACCCAAAATTGGAATAAATATCCAAGAATCAGTTTCTTTTGTTGATAGAGCCAAATTTTTGTTAAAGTAACCAAACTTTTTCTGGGTTTATTAGAAGAAGTGACTCACGATATGTCTTAAGATTTAAATATTTGCGTAGCCATTTAGAAAGTTTACCACTCACACCGCATATCACTACTATATAAATTCTAGTATCATGGGGCATTCGACAATTTACTTTTTCACAATCTAAGTATTGACGGTGATCAGACAATTCAATAATATACCTCCTAATTGGAGTCCAATAACAATAATATTTGCGATGGTCAAACCAGACTCGCACGTGTTTTTATACATCTGCATACACTTGAAAATTATATAATCGATAATCGGTGAAAATGCAATTTTTTAGGTGGAAAATATTTTATCAATCATGCATCAGATTTTGTTTTTAAATTTTGACATTAGAAGAAAAAATCAATATTGCTGAGATTCGCACTTTACTCTAATTTTTATATGAAATGTGAGCATAAATAGCATTTATATTAAAAGCTAGGTAGTTTCGTATGCCAGGGCTGTTTGATAAGTCAGTGACTTTTTGAATAAGAGAATTAAATAAGAGTTAAATCTTGAGCAAGCTGGGTCATTTAGTTTGTGTTTTACAGCCATTGAAAGCACATTACCTCGTGAATTTTAACGAAAATGGCAAAAAGTGAATTTCGCGTCCTGATTAAGCATTATTTTTTACATAAAAAAACATTACTGAAACGAAGCAAATGCTTGATAAATACTATGGGAACTCTGCACGATCATTTTCAATGGTTAAGAAGTGGTTTACTGAGTACCGTTGTGGTCGTACCAGCACAAGTGACGCCGAAAGTCCAGGTCGCCCAAAAGAAATCATCGCGCCAGAAAACGTCGATAAAATCCATGGAATGATGTTGGATGATATGAGAGTGAAAGTGCGTGAGGTGGCTGAGGCTCTAGGCATCTCAACTGAGCGGGTACATCACATTTTACATGAATATTTGGATATGAAAAAACTATCCGCGAGATGGGTGCCGCGATTGCTCACACTCGACCAAAAGCGCAATCGTGTGACCACTTCAAAGGAGTGCTTGGCGATGTTCAACCGCAATCTGAACGAGTTTTTGCGCCGTTTCGTAACCGTGTACGAAACATGAATCCACCACAACACAACAGAGACCAAGGAACAATCGAAAACGTGGATTTCTTCAGATGAACGTGCACCAAACAAGGCCAAGGTGGATCTTTCGGCCAACAAGGTCATGGCCACAGTTTTTTTAGATGCACGCGGTATCATTCACAACGATTACCTATAGGAGAGTAAAAAAATCAACGGTCAATATTATTTAGAGCTGTTGGACAGATTCGATACCGATGTACAGAAAAAACGACCGCATTTGTCGAAGAAAAAAGTGCTGTTCCATCAGAGCAATGCACGGGTGCACACGTGTGTAGTTGCGATGGCAAATATCCATAAATTGGACTACGAACTGCTAGCTCTTTCAGCATTTTCTCTACATTTACCCCCTGCGACTATTTCCTGTTTCCAAACCTGAAGAAATTGCTGGGCGGTAAGAGATTTGGGTCGAATAAAGAGGTCATCACCGTAACAAACGCCTATTTTTAGGGCCTTGAGAAAACCTATTATTTGGAAGGAATAACAAAATTGGAAACACGCTAAAATAAGTGTATCGAACTAAAAGGAGATTATGTTGAGAAATAAAACGCTTTTTGCCGGAGAAAATTCTCTTATTCAAAAAGTCACTGACTTATCAAACAGCCCTCGTATGCCAAAGAATTGTGAAGCAATCCGCTTATAAAAACTTTAATCCACTTTAAACTAAAAGTTACTTGTTTTTAGTGAAAATGGGATCTTAAGAACTACGAAGCAGAAACCTCTGATTGAATAAACCAGAATTACTGTTAACGTCCCTCAAACCTTAAATGATGTGTAAGCCAGTTAGGAGGATGACCATCCCCGACATGTAGCACTCCGGTATAAGTCGTAAAATCATTCATCATTCGTACAAAAACGGCTGCTCTTCCATGTACTGATGGTGCCGTATGCGAAAGTTCAACAAATGATGTTAGCACAAAGGTTGGTAATAGAGGTATATAAACGCTGTGGAGTAAAGCTTGAGGATTGATAAACCCAGACTCCAGAGGCATAAGAGATGCAGTTAAATTATAGGAATGAGGATTTTGTACAAAAGCCACGCCCGATGTTCTTGTTTCTAGGCGTGGATTTTCTACCCAGGCAGGATTTACACGAAAGGTGTAATGTTCGAGAATTCCAAGAAGAAGCTGACCACCTGGCTTTTCTACAAAAATATGCTTTGGTGCAGGAACGTCTTGATCAATCCACTCCATTGGTAAATTAACTTCACGGCTACTTTCAGCAACTGGATGATATGGTTTTCCTGCGCCTAATTTTGTAAAAGAAATAACGATTTATAAAGTGTTCTGAAACGAAATTAAAGTCTATAATACTAATTAAGGGAATAATAGTGTGAATAACAGAAAAATTTCAGAAATTCAAATGACCTTAGCGCTAAAAAGTTTAATTTTTAGTGCTTTATAGAATGTATAGTTATTTAAAACTCACTCAGCCAAAATTCTGCCGCTGAGCCTAATTAGCGGGAGTCCTTTGTATTTAAGGATGACTAGAATCCAGAATGTAACATTTTTCAAGCTCAGCACTTTTTACTTTACAAATATAATACATTCGAATTCCAAAGGTTCGAGATCTAAATTCACGAGCGCTCCACAGATACAAGCATTCCGACTCCAAAGCAGCTAGCGGAATGTTTTCCCCTCTATCTAGGCCCTATTAGAAATTCACACGTGTGCGAGTGTGCTCTACCTTGAATTTGACGTTCGAAATCTAAAAGTCGCAGGAGTCGGAGACCATTAGACGCTCGGATCTTTAACATTCCCGATAATTGTATATTACCAGGTGATAAATTCAACAAAGGTTATTTTCCGAATTTTACTCTTCATCAGGTACGAAGGGCTCCCGCTTACCAGGCTCGGCGGCAACAATTTAGCTGAGGGAGGGGAATCCACGTATTGGAGGGGGGGGGCTTGCACAGGCAGCTGGTTCAGAATTGTTATCTGCCTATCTGAAATTGATTTCAAAATCACTCACGACTAATTCAATTTCAATTCAGAAAATTCTATGTAATAATGTCAGAATGATTTTATATTTCGTTATGTTATTCTATGGTTCAAATATTGATGCACGTATTTCGCAGTTTGATTTGCAATTTTTCTTGGATTTGTTATAATAATTGGAAGATTATTGACGGAAATTCTAAAATTGAGAAAAAGCTTTTGCAAAATGCACTTTTTTCTATGGAGCGTAGGTATTTGCGATTTTTTTCTAATTTGACTTAAGAATTCTTTTAACGGGTTCAAAAAACTAAAAAGATCCCAAAAATGAAAACATGGCGGATATGAATTTCTCAGAACATGGTTTCATTTTCTACCAAAAGGTGAACTTTCTGCCGATTGAATTAAACCAGAACAGTACAACTAATTTTCAGCAACAAGTTTTAACCAAAAATTTTAAACAACCAATTATATATGTGAATTAAAAATCAAGAAAGTTGAATTCTTAACCAAATTGTTGAATTTTCCACTGAAAAATATATTTTTTGGATTTAAAACGGGAGCATCAAATTTTGAGTTGACATTTTTTTTAATTTATTAATTTAAAGAACAAATTTTCAACAAAATACATGAATTTTCTACGAAATAGTTGATTTCAAACCTTTAGAAAATAAATTTGAAACTGAAAATTGAATATTTGCATTTGAAGATAAAAAAGTTTTTATTTCAGAACAAAACAAATGAATTTTGTAAAAAAATAAAAAAATTTCAATCTAGGTTTATTCAAATTAAAAAGAGCATAAGAGGGGATTGGTCAATGGAAGCTGAACAACAGGTTACTCAAAAGGTTAGAAATATTAATATCGGAGAAGGAAATGTAAACGAGGAGATGGAAATAATGATAAAAGAAATAAAAATATTATTAGATTGCAAAAGCAAAAATAAGTTACTAAAGGAGGAGACAAAAGTGCATGGGATGAGAAATGTAAGCAAAATATAGGGCCGAAGGAGAGGTTTGGAAGATGGTGAATAGAGATGCAAGCAGAAGGAACAGGGTAAACCGGGATATTAAGATTGTGGAATAGAAAAAAAATACTCAATGGAAACACTATGAGGGGTAGAGACGAAAGTTATAAAAGGAAGAAAATGTGGTAGGGAAACAGATTAGGAAGAGGTGATTGCATAGTAGGACATGGTAAAAGTATTAGTAATGACGAAATATAAAGGGCACCTGGTATAGAAAAGATTCTAAATAAACTCTGGAAATCTTAGGAGGTAAACGAAAGGAGAGGGGCAATAGAATTAACAAAATGGAAAGAAGGACAAATGTAGAGAAGGGGAGTAAGCGAAGAAATGTATAATGGAGATAAAAGAAAGGAAAGATAGGGCGATAGAATTAACGAGATGGCAATAACGAGGAATCAAAATATAATAAATGGAAACGTTGGGAAACGAGGTAAGGAAAGGAATGTATTGGAAAAAGACACCAGAAAGTGCAGAATCTGTGCATAAGAAGAGGAAACATTGGAGCATGATTGGCAAGGATGTAGGCTAGAAATAGAAGATAAAGAAAACTGGAAAGAGAATGTGGTGAAGATTCTAGGGGATAATGGATTAGGGAAAGAGTGAATGAAGCATTTGGAGGGGGTGCTTGCACTCTCGCTTCAGATCGCTCGCTTCCTCGTTCGTCATACATAACAAATTTCGTTAACGTAAAAAATGTAAGTAAGGATTCAGATAGCAGATTCTGCGGAAATAGTTGTAAATAACTGTAAATAATAAAGTCAAGATTAATTTCATAAAAATAGAATAAATAATTTTTCTATAAAAGAGATGAATTTTTACCCGAAAAAGATCAATTTGACAAAATAGTTTGATTCTTCACAAAACAATAAAAAATGTTATCAAAAGTATAATTTTTAACAAAGCGAGAAATGCATTGTATAAATATAGTGCGAATACAATAGAATACTTGTCAATTAGAACTATTTAAATTGTGTTACTAGGTTCCATTCATTAATTTCAAATTTATTATCAGGAAACGATAGAAATATCATGTAAGTTAAAAGCAAAATTTCAACTAAATAATAGGTTATTGCAAAAAATTCGAAATTTGTGTTTTTAAAAAAATGCACATTATGCAAAAAAAAAAAAATTAAAATAATATTTTTTTCATAAAGATTAATAAAATGTATTACTTATTTCTTACAAAAAATAAAAAAAGAAACTCGTTTCATTTTTCAACATTTTGGTTCAATTTTTACAGGAATTTGATACATTTATTAATATTTTTGACGAATTATTAAACTTTTTTGTTAAAACTTCACTTCTTTGGTTGAAAATTAAAGTAATAAGTTGAAAATTCCTTTCAAAATTCACAGTTTGGTTGGAAATTCATGTATTTTATTACAAACTAAATTTTTATTGAAGATAAATTTCTGTAGTTAAAAATTAATCTGTTTAACTGAATATTTAAGTATCCTATTTTTGTTAGAAATTATTTTTTTATTGACATTTAATCTTCTATGTTACAAACTAAATTTTTTCTTTTAAAATTCATCTATTTTATTGAAAATTCGTATTTTTGGAAGAAAATTATTCATTTCGATTCACAATTAAACTATTCGGTTGCGAATTCACTTTCTTCACTCAAAATTTATATATTTTGTTGAAAATTAGTTTTTTATTGAATATTAATTTTCATGATTGGAAACTCAAGATTTCCATTCATGGTCAAACATATCTCTTGTTTAAATAGATGTTTTGGTATCTTTGTTTGAAAATGTAACATTTTTTTGGAAATTTGGATTTTTTGGGTGCAAATAATTTACCTATTACATTAAATATTAATATCTTTGGTTAACGAATCAACTATTTGATTAAAAATTTTTGTATCTTTTTAAAACTTTGCCGTTTGTGAAAGACAACAAAAAAAACTTATTTTGACAACAAAAAAAAAATTATTTTGACAACAAAAAAATGGAAAATCCAAAAATTACATTTTTCGGCCAAACTATGCAAAATACGGTAAAAAACGTATGTACAAAAATTATTCATTTGAAAAAGATCTACAAATTTGATATGGATCACTTTTCGATAGGATCCGCATTTTTGGCTTTATTCATTAAAAATATCATTAACAGTAAAAAACACTCTGCTCGCTGCATGGGCACATTCTTATCACAACTTTTTTCTTTTATTTTCTTTTTTGTCTCGCGTGTGAGGTTTTAAAAAAATTAACTTTTCACTTTTTTATGCTATTTTTATGATTAAAAATGAAAGCAGAACTATCGAAAAATTATTCAAAGCAATCGAGCGCGAATTATAATTATAATACGAATTATAATAATATACATTTATGGGAACTGTTAAAAAGGTCAGGGAGAAACTCGAGTGATAAGCACGAGATGCGTGATGAGAATGTGTTCGTTAAAGCCGAAGGAGTTTTAACAAAAGAGAATTCACAATCACCAATTTTACTGTTAAAGATGCTTTCACCTTTAGTTTTAAAAGTCTATCGCAAAGATCGAGAGCGTGGCGCGAGTTTAATACATTAGTGAGCGCGAAGCGCGGGGCAAATAAATAATCAAGCGCGAAGCGCGAGATAAATAAATAATCAAGCGCGAAGCGCGAGATAAATGTATCATCGTATTTTAAAAATTTATCTATTTTGTTAAATATTAATTTCTCTGTTTAAAAGTTTAACTTTTTGGTTAAAAATATCTAAATTTTGTTGCAACTTTGCCTTTTCTAGTAGAATAATAAACTTCTTCGTTACTATGTTACCTTATGGTTTAAAAATGTATTTATTTTTGTCAAAAATTTCACTTGAAAATTCCTTTAAAAAATAACAAAGTGGTTAAAAATTGATGTATTTTGTTGAAAAGTCATTTTTTTGGTTATAAATTCATTTCTTGCGTTAAAAATAAGTTTTTTTCAATAAAAATAAATTTTTTCAAGTAAAAATTTAAATAATCCATTTTTTAAATGTGCCTTCTTAAATAGACGTTTCATCATCTCCGTGAAAAATTGAATTATTTCGAAGAAAGTTCCTTTCTTTTTTGGTAAATTTCAATTTTTTGTGAAGAAAAATCATCATTTGCGTGAAAAAATTTACAATTTGGTAGAAAAATCTTCTTTTTCGTTTGGCTTAAAAATTGAATTATTTTGTTAAAAATCTCTGCATTCTGTCGAAACTTTTCATTTATTACAGAATATTAATCTTCTTGATAACAAATTTACATTTTTCGTTTAAATTCATTCCTTTGGTTGAAAATTAAAAATCAATTTCTTTATTAGACAATTGTTTCTTTTTATTTATTAAAACTTAGTTTGTTACTGGAAATTAAACAATCGGGTAAAAAATTAAATTTTTAAACTGAAAATGTTACTATATCATTTTTTCGCAAAAATTTCTCTTTTTTGATAGACATTATTTTATTCTTATTTGTTGAATGTTTACTCATTTTCTTAAAAATCCATCTATTTTATTACCAATTTGTATTTTTTGTTACAAAATTCATCATCTGGATTAAAAATTAAACTACTTGGTTGGAGACTTAACTGTTTTATTGTCAAAAAATTGCTTCAAGTAAACTTTTTTAGTGAAAATGCAGCTCTCCCGTTTTTGCTAAAAGATTGATCTCTTTTTGTCGAAAGTTTACTTATCTTTGTTTAAGAATCGCCTTTTTTGGGTTGATAATTCAATTATTTAAAAAAATACCATTTTTATTTGAAAATTAGTCTGTTGTATAATTAACGATTAAAATAATTGGTTGAACGTTCAAATCATATGTTTTAATTTAACTGTTTTTAAAAATTAAAAGTTAAAATATTTTTGGTGAAAATATAAACTATTAAGCTTTTGTTTGGAATTACTTTTTATATTCTCATCAGCAAAGGTTCAAAAATCAAAAACTCAAATCTTGACGGAACAGAAAATAATAAATAAAAAATTTTACTTTTTAGCAAAAATATCAAGATACGAAAAAAGATTGACAAAAATAGTTCACGAAAAAGAGAGCTACAAATTTTTGATTATTCATTTTTTGATGGAACGCCTAGATTTTGTTATAACTGTAAAAAATAAGATAGAAAATATTTTTAAAATCTTTTTTGAACAAACGACAAAAATCATGAAAATAGGGATGAGCAACATAGAATATATAAAAATATATTGAAAATAAGAAATCAACTTTTCAGAAAGACGACAAAAGCTGTTATAATATTTCACTTTAAAAAAATGTCGTTTAAATTATATCTCAAAAAATTTCCTACATAATTTTTTTTGTCAGATTAATTTTCTTAGTTTGAGACCTCTAGAAATTTCTTGAAATATTTTTAAATCTTTCTAATTTTTTAATTTTCTTGAAATCTCTAGAAAACTTTTAGAATTTTTTTAAATCTTTGGAAATCTTTTGATGTATTTGATATCTTTTGAAATTGTTTAAGATGTATAGAAACCCCTTGACATATTTTGAAATATTTTACATTCTTTGAAATTTCTTGAAACCCCTGGAAATCTTTTGAAATTTTTTGAAATCTTTGAAATAATTTAAAATATTAAATTTATTGAAATATTTTGAAATTTCTGTCAAATTTCTAGATATGCCTTGAAATATTTTTAAATCTTTTAAATTCTTTAAAATTTCTTTACATCCCTAGAAAGCTTTTGAAAATTTTCCAAAATCTTTAAAAGAATTTGAAATATTCGTAATCTTTTGAAATAATTGTTAGATTTTCAAATCAAATATTATTTAAAATTCGTATAAAATACTTGAAATATTTTGAAACCTTTTTCTAATTTCTTTGAAATCCCTAGAAATCTTTTGAAATTTTTTGAAATCTTTAAAATATTTTGAAATTGTTTTAAATCTTTTGAAGTTTCTTGAAATCTCTAGATATTCCTCTCAAATATTTTGAAATATTTTAGATAATTTGAAATTTCTTAAAATCTCTTAAAAACCTGATACAAGCCGGGTTACGTGGTTGGTGGCTGAACCCGACTTGATCTAACTGGTTGCGGGTGGAGGGCCGTTCGTACCCTCCGGGGTAGAGGCCACTAACCACGTGTCCTAGCCTGCTGGTTGCGAGTGGCGAGCCGGTCATACCCCCCCCGGGGCAGAGGCTACTAACCACTGGGATTCTGGTGGATGGTCGCGTGGCGAGCCGGTCGTACACTCCTGGGCAGAGGCTACTAGCCACGACGGCTGCTACTGGAGCTGGAGGCGGTCGAGGGGAACCCTCGGATGGGACGGCTCCGGCTGTTCTTCCTTAGGAACCCGTCCAGACACTGCATGGACTGGGGCTGGCTGCGATGGTTCGTGGGTAACTGCTGCTGGATGCGGGGTGCACCCTTCATCAGGATGAGGTATCTCTAGGCCTGGAGACAGTCCATGAGCAGGTGGTCCGGATGTTGGTGGAGGGCCCGTGCACGTACGAGACGTGGGGGCCGCTAATCGTCGTCACTCTCCTCGAGGTGGGGACGCTTGCGGGAGACGGGGTGCGAGGGGCGGTGGTGTCTGGAGTTGCGTAACACCCGGAGAGATCCAGGCGGCCGCAGACCGCAGACGAAGAGGACGAGACGAGGAAGTGAGAGAAAAGAGACCTTTCAGACACCGGCACTAGTACGACAGAACGTACTATTGCCTTGGAGGTGGAGGACGAGGAGGTGGAGGAGGACGGCCTGCAGTCTTCTGGAAGACCGGCTTGCAGGGCGTCGCGAAGTGCGGCCAAGCGACGGCGGACTCGGGTGGGCTTGCCGGGACGGGGACGGGAAGTCTTCGCCTGACCAGGCATAGGTGGTGGAGAGAGGCAGGAGGTAGACAAGGAAAGGAACGTCGGGTTGTTGA
>NC_046657.1:156356451-156377264 GCF_010883055.1 Belonocnema kinseyi
GAAAAAAAAGAAAAAAAAAAAGAAAGAGTTCGAGGCGGGGTTGCGGAGAGCGTACCGTCCTCTGAAAATAGTAAAGAGTGAGGGCGGAGATGCAGAGAGCTTACCAACCCTGGAAGGAGAGAGAGAGAACAGAGTTTGGCGGAGCTGCGGTGAGCGTACCGACCGGAATGGAAGTTGGAGTGAGAGAGAGAGAGGATAAGGATATGGATGGCGGAAAGCCGGAGGATAATAAGGAGAGGGCTCGAGAGAGCGAGAGAGGGGTCAAAGAAAAGACCTGCGAGTTAATTTTTGATTACGATTGCACTCTTTAGTCTCAAAAAATGGCTACAAAAGTATTGCCGAAGGCGACCAGGGGACTGAGGTTACCCAACTGGTTGCCCGACTAAGGGTGCGTACTTTCACTTGTACGCACCCCTTTTTATTCGCATCGGCCGAGAGGCGGTCCGGCCGTCGATTGGCCCGGTCCTCTCGGCCACTCACGTCGCGGATGGAGGGGCGAAGCTGCTGCCCCGTCCATCCCTACCTTCGTAGAGCTGAGCGCGTCGCTCAGCTCGATGTTTTTGAAACGGTATAATGAAAAGGCGGAAAAATAATTCGAAATACGGACACATGAAAAACGTAAAGCGTAAAACGGATGGTACAAGCTAACGTAAATCCATAAGTACAAAGAAATCTAAAATGATATCGAGGCGCAAAAATACAAAAGAAATATTATACATAATGAGTAGTATTTGGCATTATAAATTAGGAAGTTAAAACAACGATCACAATTTATATGGTAAAGAGAGGAAAAAAAAAGTAAATAAATTCAAAGGTTAATTCTAGAGGTAAAATGAAAAAGAAAATAAAATTACAATCATAGGTCCTAAAGATATAAAGGAGAAAAGGAAATACAAAAAAAAATATAATCATATTTGAGAAGAGAAAATAACAAAATTATTAACTAAAGAGAAAATGAAGTTACAGAATTAAAAAAAAAAAATAATAATGCCATAATTAAAACATAAAAGATACAAAATTAACCTAGGGCTCCCCTTTTGCTCCCTGATGCCAAATAAAAATAAAAATGGGAGGAAGAATCATAATCATTTTGTAATTAAAAAGAAATAGCGAAAGTTAAAATTTTAAAACAGGCCTTTCCCCTTTAACGTGTCGAATACGTAGTTGGCGACCGCTGGCCGCTTTCCACGCTTAGGGAAGAGAGAGAGAAAAGAGAGAGAGAGAGAAGAGTCCTGACGCGCAGTGACTCAGACTCACGGGCCTGGCGCGTGATGGGGAAGCCTTCCATCGCAGATGCGACAGGTGTGAGTTTACAACTCTCTTCCTTCCCCAGGTATTAACACGTTAAAAGGGTCGTGTTTGTCAGGGAGAAAGCAAGGTCGTCTTAATAGCCACTCTAAAGTAATTTATCCGGAAGGTTTTCCCAGTCTGGTTTATGTTTAGTAAACACAGACGGGGATTCATTCCTGACAAATTGTTCAGAGTGGTTCTCAATTATGGGGACCGTAACAAACCTTTGAAATCTTAGAAATCGTTTAAAAACTTTAGAAATATTTTTTCTGGAAATATCTAAAAATCTGCTGAAATCTTTTGAAATGGTTAGAAATTTTATCAAATTTTTAAATTAAATTTTTCAAAATCTGTACAACTTACAGATACTTAATTGTTCTATATAATACTTATCATTGTCAGTGTGTACATTATTATAGATAAGAATTACTTATATACTAAATTTGGCTCCAAATATTTATTTAAATGATAAAACTGTCGTTAATTACTATTTTAAAGTTTAAGACGGAATTTCCGATTTTTTAGCTCTACGAAATTAAGGTACTAAATTTTTTAACCGATTAATAAATTCCCTAATTTTTTGCTCTTCGAAATTGAAATACTGGATTTTTTTGCAAATAAAATTCTAAGATCTCAATTATTCTGTTGCATGAATAATATGTTGTTGATTGTTTTGCTTGTTTGCAATTACCTTGCCTTTGGTAAAGTTCAGATTATTTTTCAATCCCATAATATTTATAATTTTTAATAATAATTAAAATTGATAATAATAATCTATAATTGAAAGCATATACAAAATTTATCTTCAGAAAGCTCCAGATTATGTACGCAACCCCATAATGATAATAAACAGGGTGGATGCTGGAACGGGAAATCGGTAAAACCGGGAATTTTCTGAGACCGGGAAAAACCGAGAAATTACAATCAATTTTTTTTTTACCAGGAATTTTACGAAATTTCAAAAAAAAATCTGCCCAAGTTTGATTTCAACCATTTTTTTAATAACTTTGGTGCAGTCTTGAAGGCTCAAACAATTAAAACTTAAAAGCGTTATAGTTCAAAATTGTTTTTAAGAACATTTTTATGTTATTAACTGCAAATAAAAATAAATAAAATTTTTAAAAACAAATATGTTTTTTAATTATAAAAAACTGAACAATAATTGATTTTACAAAACGAGTCTAAATCCGATCAAAATTTAAGAATTCACAGATTGCAACTGTTTCAATTCCAAAGTCTTAATACGAATTGAAATGAATATAATACCGTTTATTCCGATAATTTTTTTTTAAACAATTTTAATGATTCGTCAATTAGATATTTTTCATTAAAAATTTGAGGGCTTCCTTTCCATTATTTTTATAATGAATTTATTAAATATAATTATTAATATATTATTTTTATTGTTTTTTCTTAGCCATTATACATTTTACTGTTCATTTAGGACGAGTAAATTCAACCCAAATATTTTAAAGTAAACAATTTAAAACTGAATTGTTTAACATGGAAAGCTTTAATTCTCTGAATTTCGAAGAGCTTTTAAACTTTTAGGGTTACAATTTTAATTCTTCTATTTGAAAAATGTTTAATTTTTATTTAAAATTGTTAAGTTTTGACATGTAATTAACAATTGAACACTTATTATTGGTAGCAAAAATTTGAATAATTTTAAGGGATATTTAGAAGTTTTGAAAAGATTTAAAAATAATTAAAAACTTGACATGATGTCAAGTAATTCAAAAAAAGTGTGTTAACATTATTTTTGAACCTGTCACAATTCATGAAATATTCTAAATTTTTAATTTGGTTTACTCTAATTTTTTCTACAAATAATACGTGTTCCTATTATTATTTATAAATTTAAATTTTAAAGAGCTTTTTTAATTTGTAGAATTTTCTAAAAGTTGTAGGAAAAATTAAATTCATTAAAAAATATATTTAAAAGTTTCAAACTAATTTCAAGAATTATTTTTAATTTGAAAAAATGTAAAACTACTGCTAGATTTCTCCATATTCTAAAATAAAATTTTGAACTATTTAAAACACAAATAATTTAGCTTTCAATTTAAAATCTATCAAGTTAAAAAAGTTAGTTTTCAATTTTTAATGTGCCTAGCTTAAAATTACTTAAAATAATATTATTTTGAAAATTTCTCAAGTTCATTGCTTGATTCTTTAATTTAGACTATTAAAAATGTTAACGTTGATTTTTATTTTCGGAACGCAATCTAAATTTTTAATTAAAAATATATAGAAAGTTTACATTTAAAAGCTTAAGGGTTGTTCCGGACCCCATAATAATATTAAACAGCCCGCAAAATCCACCCTTAGTACATTTGATAAAATAGGTCTCAATTTACTTTACGTAAAACAGCAAATGAATTTTCGGACTGAGAAAACCCTTAAAATTCAGCTTCAAAAACTCAATCTTATGTATTCAACTCCATAATAATATTAAACAACCGCTAAAATTCACCCTAAAGTAATTTCAATTAAACAAATCCGAAGATTCATTACGTTGAACAGTCAATAATTTTTTAAATTAAGAATATTAAGAAAAAACACATTGAAATTTTTAATTTGAGAAAACTTTTAAAGTTTAACTTGCGAAAACGTCACCTTATATTGCAAACTCCATAGTGATATTAAACAGCCCTTAAAATTCACCCCTAGTAATTTTAATTCAAACAGGTGACAAGATTCATTATGTAAAACAGTCAAGAATTTGTCTAATTGAAAATAATAAGAAAAAACACATTAACCCCATAAAATTATGAGATAGCCCCAAAATCCACCTCTAGTATTTTTAACGAAACAAGTCCGAATTGAATCCATTTAAAACAGCAAATAAATTTGGAAGTTGAAAATAGCTACAAAATTCACATCCACAAAACTTTATCTTATATTTCCAACCCCAGAATAATGTTTTATTTTGATACTAAAACTTCCAAAACCTCTTCAATTTACCCCTCTTAATCCAAAAAAAGATGTCTGAATATTCTCAGTTTAAAATAGCCAAAAAATGTACTCCATATAAATAGAGAAATAAAATTTTAAATTTTAAATAGTCACAAAATTCTGAATCAGAAAACTCTAGATTATGTTAACAAGTCCATGATAATATGAATGAAACCCCAAAATGCACCCCTATTAATATTAACGAAATAGGTATAAATGCTCACTTTTTAGAACAGCGAATAAAAATTTTAGATTAAAATTGAAATTAAATTTGAAAAAAATCAGATTTTGCTCCCGAGGCCATAACAATATTGAACGACCCTCAAAATCCACCCCTAGTATATTTGATGAAATAGGTCTGAATTTAATCCAGGTAAAACAGAAAATAAATTTTCAGATGGAGAAGACCCTTAAAGTTCAGCTTTAGGAAACTCCAACTTATATTTCAAACTCCATAGTAATATTAAACAACCCCTAAAATTAACCCCTAATAATTTTAACTCAACAGGTGAAGATTCATTATATAAAACATTTAATAACTTTTTATAATTTGAAATATTCAGAAAATACACACTTAAAAGACTCTATATTATGTTTACTACCCCAAATTATTATTGAAAAGCCCCGAGAATCCACCCCTAGTACATTTTACGAAATGATACCGAAATTATGCCATATGAAATAAGAAATAAATTTAAACAATGAAAACAGTCACAAAATTCTGATTCAGAAAACACTAGATTATGTTTCAAAATGGCATGATAATATGAAACAACCCCTGAAATCCACCCCTAGTACTCTTAACCAAACAGGTCTGAAGATTCACAGTGGAAAAGAGCGTATAGAAATTTTAACGGAAAGTACACAGAAAATTCAAGTTTAAAAAACTTCAGTTTATGCTTTTGACCACCTTATCATGCTAAACAACCCCCAAAATCAGCCCCTGATACTTTCATGCAACAGGTCCAAAAATACACCATTTAAAACAGCCAATACATTTTTAAATTGAAAATATTTAGAAAATGAACTTTCAGAAAACTTCAGATTACGTTCTCTATCCCATAATAATACTTATCAACCTTTAAAATCCACCCCTAGAACATTTTACAATAAAGGAATGTATTTACTTAGTGTAAAACAGCAAAAACATTTTTAAGTGAAAAACCTACAAAATTCAACTTCGGAAACTCCAGCTTTTTTTGCCAAACCGATTCTAACATGAAACAACCCCTAAAATCTACCCCTAAAACTCTTAACGGAACAGGTCCAAAGATTCACCATTTAAAACGGCCAATACATTTTTTAATTGAAAATATTTAGAAAATGAACATTCAGAAAAATTCAGATTACGTTCTCTATTTCATAATAATACTTATCTACCCTTAAAATCCACCCCTAGAAAACCTTACGATAAAGGGATGTATTTACTTCATTTAAAACAGCAAATACATTTTTAATTGAAAAACCCACAAAATTCAA
The DNA here is from genome assembly GCF_010883055.1 of Belonocnema kinseyi. Lineage (NCBI taxonomy): Eukaryota > Metazoa > Arthropoda > Insecta > Hymenoptera > Cynipidae > Belonocnema > Belonocnema kinseyi. The sequence goes on from NC_046657.1 coordinate 156,362,179, forward strand.
CTTCAGAAAACTCCAGCTTATTGACAAAACCCGATAATAATATTTTTTTAAAAACCCTAAAATCTTCCCCTGATACTCCTAAGGGAACAGGTCCAAAGAGTCACCATTTAAAACAGCCTATACATTTTTAAATAAAAATATTTAGAACATTCACATTTAGAAAACTTCAAATTACGTTCTCTATCCCATAATAATACTTACAGACCCTTAAAATCCACCCCTAAAACATTTTACGATAGAGGGATGTATTCACTTCATGTAAAACAGCAAATGAATTTTTAATTGAAAAAACCACAAACTTCGACTTCAGAAAACTCCAGCTTATTTACAAAACCCGATAATAATATTTTTAAAAACCCCTAAAATCTTCCCCTGATACTTTTAACGGAACAGGTCCAAATATTCACCATTTAAAATAAACAATACATTTCTTAAATAAAAATATTTATAAAATTCAAATTTAGAAAACTACAGGTTACGTTCTCCATCCCATGATAATACTTATCAACCATTAAAATCCACCCCTAGCACATTTTACGAAAGAAGGGTGTATTCACTTTATGTCAAACAGCAAATACATTTTTAATTAAAAAAACAACAAAATTCAACTTCAGAAAACTCCAGCATATTTTGTCAACCCGATAATAATATTTAACAACCCCTAAAATCTACCCCCAACACTCTTAACGGAACAGGTCCAAAGATTCACCATTTAAAACAGCCTATATATTTTTAAATAAAAATATTTAGAACATTCACATTTAGAAAACTTCAAATTACGTTCTCTATTCCATAATAATACATATAAACCCGTAAAATCCACCCCTAGAACATTTTACGATAGAGGGATGTATTCACTTCATGTAAAACAGCAAATAAATTTTTAATTGAAAAAACCACAAAATTCAACTTCAAAAACTCCAGCTTATACACACAACCCGATAATAATATAAAACAACCCTTAAAATCTTCCGCTGATACTTTTAACGGAACAGTTCCAAATATTCACCATTTAAAATAAACAATACATTCTTTAAATAAAAATATTTATAAAATTCAAATTTAGAAAACTTCAGATTACACTCTACATCCCATAATAATACTTATCACCCCTTAAAATCCACTTCTAGAACATTTTGCGATAGAGGGATGTATTCACTTTATGTCAAACAGCAAATACATTTTTAATTGAAAAAACAATAAAATTCAACTTCAGAAAACTCCAGCTTATTTTGCCAACCCGATAATAATATTTAACAACCCCTAAAATGTACCCCTAACACTCTTAACGGAACAGGTCCGAAGATACACTATTTAAAACATCCAACAAATTTCCTAAATAAAAATATTTAGATAATTCAAATATAGAAAACTTCAGATTACGTTCTCTATCCAATAATAATACTTATCAACCCTTAAAACTCACCCTTAGAACATTTTATGACAGAGAGATGTATTCACTTCATGTAAAACAGAAAATATATATTTAACTGAAAAAACCACAAAATTCAACTTCCGCAATCTCCAGCTAATTTTGCCTACCCGATAATAATATTAAACAACATCTAAAATCTACCCCTAATACTTTTAACGGAACAGGTCCAAAGATTCACTATTTAAAACAGCCAATAAAGTTTTAAATAATAAATATTTAGCAAATAAGATTCAGAAAACAGATTATGATTTAAATCCCATAATAATACTTAGCAACCCTTAAAATCCACCCCTAGTACATTTTACAATAGAGGGATGTATGCACTTAATGTAAAACAGCAAATACATTTTTAATTAAAACCACAAAATTCAACTTCAGAAAACTTCAGCTTATTTTGCGAACCCGATAATAATATTGAACAACCCCTAAAATCTTCCCCTGATACTTTTAACGGAACGGAACCCCTAGTACTAAAAGCACTAGGGGTGGATTTTAGATAATTTTTCATATAATTCTGAATCTGAAAACATAATTTTTAGTTACATCAATGTTAATTTAGTAAGTATTTGCAATTTTAAAACTTATTGTCTATTTCACATCAAGAATCTTTGCAACTGTTTCGTAAAAAGTACTAGGAATAGTTTTTCGGTTGATTGAAAAAGCACAACAATTGTTGAGTAACAAAAAATCCAGGACTTAAATGTGAAGGAGGAAGAAAAAGCGAAAATATATTATTTGCGTTGAAAAATAATCTGGAACTTCTAATTGCACTAGAAAAAAATCTAGTGCTTTAATTTTAAGCAGGAAAGAAATCATTTTTTATTCCAAGTTTATCTCCTTGAGTTTAAAATTCATTTCTTCATTTGAAAATCAATTTCTGTTCTTATTGAAACCTTTTTTTTATTGAAATTTAGGTTTTCCTTTTTTTGTTCAAAATTTATCCTTTTTTATAGATATTTAATTCTTTTCATTTTTTTGTTCTTGAAAAAATGCATCTTTTCGGTTGAAAATTCAACTGTGGGAAGGTTCACATATTAGGTAATGTTATTTTAGCTGTAAGATTGCTTGTATTATTTTAAAATCAAAATAGACGCTTTCCAAATAAATTTCCAAATAAACAAATATTAAAATTACTACCAAGAAAACAAGTACGATGACTTTGTTTTTAATTTCTTGAAGAAATTACAAAAGATTTTTGAATAGTTTAATTTTGTTCAAAAAAGAATCTAGAAAATAATATAAAAAATGTATAGGATATACAGGATTTTACAAATTTTTGGAAAAACTTCTAACTTTTTAAAATGTATTCAAGGCTTTTTAGAAGTTTAAAAGAAATGAGAAATATTTGGTAAATTTTTAGAAACTCTTCCAAGTCTCAAAATATTTTTTATCTATTCAAAATCTCCTAGATTCCAAAATATTTTTTTAGCTACATCGAACTTGTCTTGGGAATTTCAATAAAATTTGGTTATTCACTTAAAACCTTTCAAAATTCGGTTGAAGTTTCTAAAGTTTGGTTTCAAATATTTAAAAAAATTAGCATTTTGAAAATCGTTTACAGTTTAAAATTCCTATTCAATTTTCTGTTACAGTTCATTTTTTAAAATAAAAAATAATAAAAAATTCTTCATGAATCAGAAGACAATTCTTTTTCACCCCTTTTAAAAATTCTTAAACCTTATAATATGTTTAAGTATTTAAAATCTTTTCCTTTTTTTCAGTATTTTATGAAATCATTTGAAAAAATGTTATAATCTTCTGTTATTTAGTCTTTAAATTCATTAAGAAAAAAAATAATTTGAAATTTTCCGATGAATCTTAAGAATATTTTTTAAATTCTCTTCACGCCTGAAAAATTGAGTTTAACGAAAAATTGGTTGAATCCTGAAATTTAAAGTAATTCTCATAAAGTCTTCCATATTTTTATTTATTTTTAGGTAATACATCAATTTCTTTTCTGCAAATTAAACTATTAGGTTAAAATTTCTCTTAAAGTTCACAATTTTATTAATAATTTATTTATTTTGTTATAACATAACCTGTGGTTGAAAATTCATTTATTGAATAGAAAATATTTTATTTTATTATTATTTCAACATCGTTTTCTTTTCATATTTTTGGTTGAAGATTTATTTCTTTATTAGATAATTAGATTTATTTTTGTTAAAGAATTAAATTTATTTTCTTGAATATTTGTATTTTTGTTGATAATTCATTTCTTTTAATAAAAATCTAACTATTAGAATACAAGTGCTTTAAAAATTCACAATTTGTTTGAAAATTCTTGTATTTTGTTAAAAACTTATTTTATGGTTGAAAATAAATTTCTTTAGTTGAAATAGTGGCTTTTATTATTAAATATTAATTTTGAAATAGAAAATTGAACTATCAAAATAAATGATTTATTTGGTACGGAATTGATTCTCGAAATTATTAAAAATCAATTTTCTACTAAAAATGGAACTATTAGCTAGATTATTTATTTAAAGTCCATAAGTTTTTGAAAATTCATGTGTTCTGTTAAAAATTCGTGTTTTTGGTTGAAGATTCATATTTTCAGTATAATTAAGAAAAATTTTTTTTAGGAAATTATATTGATTTTGTGCAATATTTGTATTTTCGTAAGAATATTTATCTTTGTGGCTGAAAATTCAACTGTTTGGGTAAACATTAATTTCTTTGTCTAAAAATCTAACTATTTGATTAAAAACTTATGTATTTTTTTGAAACTTTTCCTATTTTAGTAGAATGATTATCTTCTCGGCGACTATTGCACCTTTCTGGCTAAAAATTATTTCCCTTAGTAGAAACTCACAGGTTAAAAAATAATTTAAAAAAATCACAATTTGATTGAAATTTAGGGAATTTTGTTACAAATTAATCGCTTGGGTAGAAATGAATTTATTTAATTAAAAATAAATTTTATTTTATTAAAAATTACTTTTTGTTTTTTAACTAAAAATATAACTATTCCTTTTTTGTAAAAAATTATGTTTTCATGGCCATTAAATCATCTTGGTGAAAAATTTAACTATTTCTTTGATAAATCAACTGTTTAGTAAAAAATGTATTTCTCTGGTTGAAAATTAAACTATTTTGTTAAAAATTAATCCCTTTTTATTTTAAAATTATTCTTTTTCAAGTTGAAATTTAACTATTTGATTTTTTTGTTAAAATTGTATCTTTTCTGATAGAAATTTAATCTTTTTGGTCGAAAATTCGACTATTTCGTTGAAAATTTTTATAGTTTGTTTAAAATTTGTATTTTTTGGGGAAAAATTTTCATACTTTGGGTTGAAAATTCTTTTTTTTTCTTTTAATTTTTAATGATTGGTTAAAGATTTCTGTACTTGCTTGATTATTTCTTTTAATTAAAACTCATTTTGAAACTAAAAACTTTAATATTTACTTTTTTCTCCAAAATTTATCTTCTTTGATAGACATTTCATCTTCTTCGTGGAAAACTATTTGGTAGGAAATTAATTTCTTTGGTTAAAGATTAACTACTTTATTAAAAATTTATATGCTTTGTTTAAGCCATACTTTTTGGGTAGCGTAATAATAATCTTGATACACATTTATAATTTTTATAAGTAAATTGATTGAAAATTTTCACAGACAACTCAGGGAAATTTGTCTTGAAACCTTTCAAACCTCTTAGTAAACTTGGAAAATTGGTTTCGAAAGCCACAAAAATTTATATTTTGTTTAGAATTATTGAAAATCTGTTCTAAAATATAATTATTTTTTCAAACATTTACAAAACTTTCAAGCTTTATAAACATATTTTGAGATTATTCGAAATTTTTCAAATTTTTTTTCCAAATGCTCAAAGATTAAAAAAGATGTCTTCAAACCTGTCAAATTCTTTTACAATAAATTTAAAAATATTTTCGCACATTCTTTTAGAACTAATTTTCCAAAATGAAAAATCGGGTCAGTCAGAAATTTGTTGTTGGAGTTTTTTAGATAATTTTGGCGAAATTCCTCAGATTTTTTATCGAGATTTGTAAATAATCCTGAAATTGAGTTAAGCATCTTAAAATGTAATGAAAAAGTCAATTTGAAACAAATTTGATATGGTATTAAAAGTATAACCACTGGGTTCAAAAATGTTTAAAGAATTTTTAACTATTATTATTATTATGATACATTGCACTTACTTGCCAGTTTAAGGAAAACGATGCAGGTAACTAACAGAATGATGATCTCCATTTTTCTCCACAGTGAGTGAGTGATCCAAATCTTGAATCTGGTTCCTAAAAATTGTATGGCTGCTTTCACTTATATACTAATCATCCACTGATTGCAAATAGTATGAAAGGGGGCAAACTGCTGACCTCGGACTACTTGCTTTAAAATTTGTCATATCTACTACATTATTTACCGATGCAACCTTCAGATAAGGAGTTAATATTTCAACACGTTTACTGTATACATTATCTGCGGGATGGGAGGGTATTAAATCTTATCTAGATATCAGTGTTGTGGAGTAATGAATTATAATTAATGTAGATACTTGAAATTTTACAGCCACAGTAACTTGTCGGATCAGACATCCAGGCGCTGGACAACTAGATACTGGATATCTAATCGGCAGGACAACCAGTCTTAAGGACATCTAGTCATCAGGTGTTCCTGTTGTACATTCTTAATCTTACTTATTACATACTTTTAATAATTTGTATAGGAAATGGTCAACCATTTTTTCAATGTGTGAGCGCCTGTGTGTCCAGGTAACTAAATGTCCAGCGAATAGTTGCCTGGTGACCAGACGGAGGCAAATAAATGTCCTGTACCTGTAATTATGTCTGTAACTTAATTAAGTTTTTTAACAATTAAAATTATATTTATTTGAAACAAACACAGTAATCTAGTTACCAAATGGAAAATAAATTTTTCAAGGATCTTCAAATTACTTTAATTAGTAGCTGTACACTGCCAGGCGTGTCTTTATGTTGCGGATAGAAGTACCTTTAAACCGTAGGAGGACATCTAGTCACCAGGAAATGATCGCCGGATATCTAGTCCTTGAACAACTAGTAGCGAGAGATCTAGTCGCCGGGACATCTAATCGCCGGGACATCCAGTCGCTGATACATTAAGTAGCCTAAACAAGTATTCGCAGAGCAAGTAGTCGCCCCTTACACCCAGTCGCTAAGATATCTAATCGTCAGGACAAAGCAGTCGCAAGGCAAGTAATCGGAGAACAAGAAGTCGCAGGGAAACTCGTCTTTGGGACATCCAGTATATAAAACAACGAAGCGCCAGGAAAGGCAGCCACAGGACATCTAGTTTGCGGGATATCCGGTCGCTAGACAAGTAGTCGCAAATCAAGAAGTCGCATGGCATCTAGTCGCCTGGAAAGCCAGTCGCTAAGACATCTAATCGTCGGGAAAAGCAGCCTCAGGACAAGTAGATGTAGGACATTTCATCTCCGAGACACTCATTCTATAAGACATCTTATCGCAAGGAAAAGCAGTCTTAGCGCAAGTAGTCTCAGGACATATAGTCTGTGGGACATCCGGTCGCCTGACATCAAGTCGTATGGACTTTCAGTCGCTAAGATTGCTAATCGTCAGGACAAACAGTCGCAGGATAAGTAGTCGCAGGGCCTCTAGTTTCCAAAACATCCAGTTGCTAAGCCATCTAGTCACCAGGCGTTGTCCCTATCACTTTTAATCGCCAAAACGTTACGATTTTGATCATAACAAAGTGTAAATAAGAGCCTGAAGAACGTCGCCGATAATAATATATTATTTTCCTCGCATATTAAAAAAAACTTGTATTTTGAACTTCATGCAGTTTTTCTTATTAAGTTTGACCGTAGGTTTTAACGGAATATATTTACACGTGTAAAAGTTTCAAGATAATACATACGCTGTAAGGCGGAATACAATTACTAATTATTCGAAGCATTTAAAGCGATTTTTAAATTTTAGAATACCGAGCAAAAGCTCGGTTTTCGAAAAAATGGAAAACAATGTACCGGCTAAGTATTGTCTAGGTATTGTCTGAGCATTGGTCACGTTTTGTGGATATGTTCGTTTGAGCTAGACAATACTTAGCCAGCTGAATAAGTTTATGTGCCCTTTTTGTTACGAACCCCTCAATTGTATTACTTGGTCGAAAATTTTAATATTTTGTTGCAAATAACTATTTTGCTAAGATTTCATCCTTTTTTTGGTTAAAGTTTCACCAACTTGGTTAAAATTTTCTCATGTTTCAGAATCGTGAGGTTTTCCCGTCCTTCTCCTAGTCTCGGGTGACCTATTCGTGAGAAAATCATCGACCATGTCAAAAGTCCAGACACCTATTTCGAACGCTCTCGTTCAAGCTCGACCTTGCCTGATCGTGTCTTAACGGATTGGCCATCCATGTCCACTTTTCTCCATATAGATGTCCTGGAAATAAGGTGTTTCACTATGAGTATTCGAGCGACCAGAATTTCCCTTCATCTCGATTTTTATTTAAATTTTTGTTTTGGTCAAAAATTCTACTGCTTAGTCGAAAATTTAAATATTTTCTTCAGCTGTCCTCCTTTTTTGGTGAAAAGTCAAACAACTTGGTTACAAGTTTCTGATGTTTCAGATTCCTGACGTTTTCCCGAAAGCGCCATAGTCATGGATGACCTATGCGTGAGAAAATCGTCGACCATTTAAAAGTCGAGAGACCCATGACAAGTGCTCTCGTTCAAGCTCGACCTTACTTGACCGCGTCTTAACGAATTGGCCATCTATGTTCACTTTTCTCCATGTAGATCTCCTGACAATAAGACGTTCCACTACGAGTAGTCCAGCGTCCAGAAATTGTACTTTCCCTGTCGATTTTCTTTTTTGATTTATGTTTTTAGTGAATAGTTGTACTACTTGGTGGAAAATTTTAATATTTTGTTAAAAATAATTATTTTGTTAAACTTTCATCCTTTCTTGGTAAAAAGTGTAACAGCTTGGTTGGAATTTTATGATGTTTCAGAATTCTTACGTTTTCCTGCCCGAGTCTAAGACACGGGTGACCTATGCATGAGAAAATCGTCGACCATGTCGAAAGTTTAAAGACCCATGTCAAGCGCTCACGCTCAAGCTCGACCTTGCCTGGTCGCGTATCAACGGTTTGATCATCCATGTCTACTTTTCTCCTTGTAGAAGTCATGGCAGTAAGATGTTCTACTATAAGTAGTCCAGCGAGCATAAATTGTCCTTTCCTCTCGATTTTTGTTTTCAACTATGTTTTTAGTTAATATTTGTACTACCTGCTTAAAAATTTTAATATTTTGTTTAAAATAATGTTACGTTGTGGCCACCCACACGTTATGGATCCCACTCAAGATCACTTTCACAATTAAATAACATTACCACGTGAATCCATAGCCGGCACGAACTCCAATTAGACTTAAGTATTGCATTAATTTGAACGTTGTTATAATAATGGTAATTTAGGTAATTATGCCTGTATTGTATCACCTGTTGACGAGAGTGAGTAACGTCCTGCCTTCGGGTGTCGAATATGGTTCTTCTCCTTTTCGAAAATCCGGCAGGGATTAACACTGCCATCCTACTCTAAGGTAAACACTTAACACTTTACCTACCCACACCACATTTCACTCCACGCACTGAGTCTCGACCACTACGGACTTCGAACACGCGGCCAGAAAGATAGAACGGAACTGACTGTCAAAATTCAGTTGCCGCCATCTTGGCCAGCCAGCTCTACACTCACCGGAATCGGTCAACTCCTTTCCGCCAGTTGCAACATCTTCTGATAGCGTTGAGGGCAGCACACGCTGGGCGAAGTCGTGGGAAAACGAGCGAAGAGGGGAGAAAAAGGCGGTAGAACTGCAAGATCATCAGTCTCGTGTCGGCCATCGAAGCGAAATCCATCTGTAAAGGAATTCTACATACGCAGCCTTTCGTAATCTCAAGAAGGAGAACTTCTGTTCTGCAGCCAAGGTAGGCGTTGTCAATTTCGTCCTCCATTTAAGTATTTAATGGTTCAGGATCAGGATGAAGCCATTTCGAGTCGTAAACTTGCGGTTAAAAATGGATTAGTTTTTTTTTTCTTGAGAATTTTAAAACTTTAAAGTTTTAATGTTGTTCGTAAATAAATACTTGTAGTTTCAAGCTATTTTGATGTGAATTCTAAGCCTGTTACCTAAAAATTTTGAAAATCGAAAATAGTGAATGTTGCTCAGCTGCAACTCTGGTCGTTAGAGGGTTAGGCAATTATTTTATTATCATAATTCTACTGAGATTAATATGTACTTTCCAGGCTTAATGTAATATTTATAAGCTTTACCACAATAGACAGTAACTCAAATATTTTTTAAATATCGCTTATCATATTATGCAATAAGATCTAGACAAGATTATGGATATCGATAATAATGATGACGTCATTAGCGATAGTGATGTCGAACTCTTGGATCACCCTGTAAAATATTAGTTATAAATATTTCTTTAGAGGTTTTCTTTTTGTAATCACTTTGGTAATAGTAGCTTTCCGGATTCAAGTAAATAAACAGCCATAGATATCGTTAGTACAACATTGGTTTACCTTTGATTTGATATTGATTCATTGTTGGTTCAAACTTAATTTAATATTGCCTTATCGCTGATTTAACATTGATTCAGTAGATAGATTCGCTCAACCTCCCTGCTTCGAACCATCTCAAGGAATATATTGACTTTCAGACGGGAAATCATCTGGAAAATACAAGTTACATTTTGCTGGCTTAACAGACTATTAGTAAGGATAGGCTAGTCAGATATGCTAATCACTTCAATCACCGAAATATAAGGAGCCGTAATTAAATTACGTAATTTATTATAGACCCTCTCTAAAAAAACCCCTTTCCCTTGTAAAAAAGTGCAAACGAATAATTTTACCCCCCCCCCCCCACCCCTGACCATCTTAATGTACACAATTTTCAGTTTTCAGAAAAGTTTTGCTAGTTATTGCTGGTATTATTAGGCAGGGTGACCGAGAACTTCATTTTTAAAATTCCCTTATCTTTCCTCGACTAATTTTTTATTTTCCTTGATCATTAATATTCGAATACCAGCATCTTAATATTGTTACAATAATAACATATACAGTAGACCCTCACTTATCCGAGTTATTGTGGACAGGTCCCAACTTGAATACTCGGGAAACTCGGATAAAAAGGACTTTAAAATAAAAAGAAAATCTCAGTACAATAAACCGAAGGTATAATTAAATAAATATACAATACAGACAGTTACATGTTTCAAAAAATATTATAAATAGTTTATATTACATATTTTATTATGTAAATCTTTATTTAGGAGTGATCCAGACAGCTCTTGACGTAGAGAGTATTTAGAGGATTGACCAATCAGACCAGAGGTCTAGGAAGATCTTGTCTGGTTGGTAAAGACAAGTTCATATGTATGAATAATGCATAAGGCTAGGATAATACGGGCTACTCTTGCGCTATAGCTCGGATAAATTAAAAAATTTTAAATTATTTACGTATTTTAAACAAAAAAATATCCTTTTTCTATCAAAGACTTCTTTGTAACAAAATACTTGAATGATCGGCTAAATAATTATGTTTGTAACATAACAGTAGAGTTTTTAACCTAAAAACATCATAACATCTCAATAAAAAAATGTCATAGTTTATATTTCAATAAAAAAGATAAAATTCGTTGAAAAAAAGAACTCTAAAACCAAAAGGACAAGTTTTCTAGATATAAAGATTTCTAATCAAGGACAAAATAAAAGTTTATCCAAATTGTTGAACCTTCAAGCCAAAAAATGAATTTTCTTTACAAAACTTGAATTTCTGAACAAAAAATATGACTTCAACAAAAAAATAACTTTTCCACGAAACGAATGTATTTTTACCCAACAAAACTAAACTAAAAAGATATCAAACTTAAAAAACTGGAATACTTACAATGTGAGTGAGAAAAATTAATTTTTAACCAAAAAACGTTTTTGCACTGAATAGTTAAATTTTCAACTAAGGAAATTTAACAATAACAAGTAGATCAATTTTCAATGCAAAAAGATTAATTTTTAACCAAATAGTTGAACTTTCATTCATATATGAATTTTCGAGTAAAAATATAAATTTTGAAAAAAAAAATTTTTTAACAAAGCAATTCAACCAAATCTTTCTAACAAAAAAGTTGGATATTCAATCAAAGAATAAGAATTTTTAACGAGGAAGTTCCATTTTTATAGAAACAAAATAAATTTTTTTACTTAAACAGATAAATTTGTCAATTGTAAAGATAATTTTTAAAAAGTTGTTGAGTTTGATGGTTATAAAGATTTTAGTTGACTTTTCACGATTAGTATATGATATTTTAAGTAAGAAATAAGTTTCTACGAAAAAAATTTAATTTTCAATTAAAAAATACGATTTTTTCAATCATAAGAGTTACAATTTTGTCTCAGAAATGTGAGAATTTTACTAAAACAGGTAATTTTCAGATCAAAATGATAAATTTTCAACAACAAAAAAAGAGATGAATTTTTATCCAAAAAGATTTTAATTAATTTTCAAGACCAAAATTTGAATTTCAAACAAAATTTCACAAAGATTTTAATAATTCCTAAAAGATTTGAAAGACTCCACAAATATTTCAAATGATTCACAAATATTTTTGCAGCATCTGCAAAGATTTTACAAAGATTTTAAAGATTTCAGAGATTTCAAAGATTGTGCAAAGGTTTCAAAGATTTCACAAAGATTTCAATTATTTGCCAATGGTTTCTAAGATTTCAAATATTTTGCAAGGGTTTTTAAAGAATCCGCTAAGGTTTAAAAAATATATACAAATATTTCAATGATTTCCGAAAGATCTAAAACCTTTCAAAAAGACTTTAAATGCTTCGCAAAGTTTTTTTAGAGAATTCGCAAAGATTTCAGAAAGATTTTAATGATTTCCCAAAGATTTCATAAATTAAACAAAGAGTTCAAAGATTTCGCAAAGATTTTACCAAGGTTTCAAACATTTTAAATATTGCACAAAGTTTTTTTTAAAGAATGCGCAAAGATTTTATAAATATTTCACAAAGATTTTCCAAAAAGTTCAAAAATTTTGCAGGGATTTCAGATAAATTTAAAAGATATGCCAATTATTTAAATATTTTTCAAATATTTATAAAGATTTGATAATATTAGAATGATTGGCCAAAGATTTCATAAATATTTCACCAAGATTTCAAATATTTACCAAAATTTTCAGATAGATGTAAAAGCTTGATCAAAAATTTTGTAAAGTGTTTAGATAAATTCCATAGATTGCACACAGATTTTAATGATTTTCTACATATTTCAATCATTTCCCAAATATTACTAAATATGTCAAAAATATTTCAATTATGAACTGAACTGATTTCAGAAATATTTCAATTATTTAAAATGTTTGATCAAAAAAATAGTTATAGAACAATAGTTATACAAATAAATAATTTAAAAATAATTTTTTCAAAAACCAAAGTAAAATTTAAAATTAAAATTAAAATTAATTCCTATAATAGCGAAAAAATTATAGGAACATCATTACAGCTAGACTTATAATGATTTTCCTTTGTTACTTTTTCATGAAGGGTAGCATTAGGACCATATTTTTCATTATTTATAAAAAAATACTGTTATCAGAAGATCACTTCAAAAAACACAAATTCATAATATTATCACTTGTTTTTTACATTTCATTTTTGTTACATCAGAAGCACCTATCGTTGATTTTTTAAAGGCATTTCTAAATGAATTAAAAATGCATATTTAAAATAATATTTATACACCAGCGAATAAATTATTAAAAAATTGTAGGCACTTTTTTGTCCATGAAAGATTCTGAAATTTATTATTTTATTATTTTTTTCTCATAACTAATACATTTTCCAGAAATAAGCGAAGCAGCGCCGCCATCGGATTAGTTCAGGGCCGCCACAGTCTTTAAGGGAATTTCAGTAATTTCTCTCTTCCCTGAAAGAATTTGATGAATTCCATGAATTCCATTAATTCTCTGAATTAAATGAATTCCATGCATTTCCTGAATTCCTTGCATTTCTTTAATTCTCTGAATTCCATGAAATCCTTAAGTTTAATGAATTTCTTAAATTGCATGAATTCCTTGAATTTCATGAATTTTTGGAGTTCCATGAATTGCTTAAATTCGATGATGCACTTCAAATACATGAATTCTATGGATTTCGTGAATTTCATAAAATCCTTGACATCCATGAATTCCATGCATTCAGAAAATTCCGTAAATTCCTTCAATTCCATCAATTACTTGAATTCGTTGAATTTCATCACTTCCTTGAGTTTGGTCAATTCCTTAAATTACATCAATTCCATGAGCTGCATTAATTACTTAAATTCCTTGAATTGCATTAATTTCCCCCTTACTGACTTTCATGAGAATCGCCCAGATTAATGTGCAGAATTCCTGAAAATAAAACCAAAAATCTAACGATCAAATTTGGACAACTACCCTAAAATGTTCTTATTGGAATTTACAAAAAAAGGAAAAAGTTTTTCTGAAAAAGAAACGAAAAAAAATACTTTTTAGAGAAAAATAAAAAGATAAATGAGAAGGCAAACGACTAAATTCTTCCTTTATTCTTTAATTCCCTTCCTTTTATTTTATTCACTTCTTTCGTCTGTTTTATTTTTATTATTATCAAATCCCGATTTAAACAAAATTTTTTAGGAATATTCACCAACGTTGGCACCTTATTAGGCAAAAAAATTAAAGCAGGGAGGAACAGCAACACAACTACGATGCTGTCTCCCTGACAGCCAAGAATCAAGTGAGAGTCATTAACATATCTGAAATAGAAATGACCTTCAATCCAAGTCAGCTAAAATAAAATTTAAGAAATTCACATCAGATTAAAATCAAATATAAAATCATATTTAACGTCCAATAATAAATTTCTAACAAATAATTTTTTATTTTAATAATCAATAAAAAAAGTTATTTTTCTTTTTATCCAAAAAAAGAATTTAAAAAATTTTTTTAGGATAATTTTTTAAATTACAATGGGAACAATTTATATTCGTTGTCAAAATTTGTTCGTTACAGGAATTCTGCAAATTATTCTGATTATTGGTCGTTAAATAGGATTTTAAATTTGATCTTAATCGCATTTAAATTTTAAAAATTTGAATTGACCAGATTAACCAGATTTTCCAAATCTTAGTCTACTTGAAATTCTTTGAATTTGGCAACAATTTATTGAATTGCAGGAATTCGTAGAATTCACGGAATTCATGGAATTCAAGCAATTCAATGAATGTCAAAAATTCCACGTATTCCACGAATTCCGTAAATTTCACGACCTCCATATATTCCTTGAATTATATTGGTAAAATCTACAAATTACTTGATGACCAAAGCATGAATTTCTTGGATTTCACAAATTTATTAAATTTAATAATTTCTTTGAATTTCATGAATTCCTTGAATTCCATAAATTCCTTGAATTCAATTATTTCCATTAATTCAATGAATACTTTGAATTCCATAACTTTTTGCATTGCAAAAACTTCTTAAATTCTACGAATTCCTTAAATTCCATGAATTCCGTGAGTTCATCTAATGCCGTGAATTCCTTGAATAGCCGGAATTACTTTAATTCCATGTAGTGAATTAATTTCTTG
>NC_046657.1:156377274-156379992 GCF_010883055.1 Belonocnema kinseyi
CCGGTACTAACTTTTAGAGAAATAGAGCAGCTTGAAAGATTTTCAAACTCAGTCAACTTTTAGAACTTTTGATTTTGGTCACTAACCAATTTGTAGATTTAACCAATATAATTCAAGGATCCTTTAAAGTTGTACACGACGTTAAAAGTTTTCTTGCGGGTCTGGGTCCGAATCGGACCCGGGGAACAGCATATAATAATTTTTAAAAAATTGAAAACATGGAAAATAAAAAAGTTGAATAAAACAGCGAGATTGCGCTTCTTTTAACTCTTATGAAACAACAAGAAGGTCATATTGAGGTATTGTTAGTGTGACATAGTCTGTTTGAATTTTCAAAATATTTACTTCTGATTCTTTGAAGAATGTTAAGAAAAATATCTGCCCGTTGGGCGGGCACATTCTTATCGCGCGTGGCTAGGTTCCCTCAGAAGTTTGAGCGTGCCCAGTGCGCGCGACTGTTGGTTATCGCGCTTCGCGCCCGACATTATACTTATCTCGCGTTTGGCGTTCGGTTCTGTATTTAAAATAGCGTTACGCCCTCGGCATTTTTATTTCAACCACATTTGTGAACAGACCTTTTAAAACTAAGGGTCAAAGCATTCACAACTTTAATTTGGCGATTGTGAATTCTCTTTCGTTAAAGCTCCTTCGGCTTTAGCGAACTCATTCTCGTCACATATTTTGCACTTCGCACTTGATTTTGTGCAAACTGTTAACTTTCGATCACTTTATTCAACACTTTTATATCAAATGTACATTACAATTATTTATTTAAATCGGCCGGGGTTCTTTATTCAGATATTTAAAAATTAAAATAAAAATGATATTTGTCATGATCACTTTAATATTCGCTTCTTCTTTTAAATTACTTTTTTTCAGCAATGCTGAAACATGTATCATTTCAATAAATTGATATAATTTCGATTCATGATATGCATTCATATTGAAACCTACGCATTTTTATGGCTTTTTTATAATACTTACATTTTTTTTGTTTGTTACAATTATAAAAAATCTACCCTATTTGTCGCTTGTTCAAAAAACTAAAAAAAAAATGTTAATGTTCTTTTTCAAAAGTAAAAGAAAACTGCCTATCCTATAAAAAGGTGATTCATGACAGATTTGATAATATTTTTTAGGCTGCCCATTTTTTTAAATCCATATTTGTTCTTATTCTGTAAAGTTTGACCGCAAAATAGAATTATTGATCATTTTTTAATTTATATTTGTGCAATCAAAATATGAATTTTCGATTTTTACAGAAAATACACGCATACGATATTTTTTACAATAAATGGATGATTCCGTACATTTCTCCAAATACAGTCATGATTTAAGCCCATATTTTATTTCGTATAAAGGAAGCATGATTTACGGTAATTTTAGGGACAATTCATAATAACTTACCATAAATTGTCCAAAATTCGATTACAATTTTCTAATAAATTTCCGGAAGTTTTCGGAAATTTATGGTAATTTTGAAAGGTAAATATGGTGACTTAATATAAATTACGCAAAGTTCAATTTCAAACTTTTTTATAATTTTTCGGAAATTTATAAAAATTTTCGGTTATTTATATTAATTTTACAAGTAAATACAGTGACTTACCATAAATTACCCAAATTTCATTTGATAAATTTTCGGAAATATATGAACTTTTCGGTGGTTTATGCTAATATTACAGGTAATTTATGACAACTTACCATAAATAGCTCAAAATTAAATTTAAATATGTCTATAGATTTCCGGAACTTTATCGAAATTTCCGGTAATTAATGGTAATTAATGGTAATTTATTGCGAAAAATTATGGAAAGTGTTGCTCATTGATGGCAATTTTAAAGATAAATAACATAGTCACTTAATATAAATTACCCAAAATTAAATTTTAAACATTTTTATCGATTTTCGAAAATTTATGAAGTTTTTGGTCGTTCCCCGTGTAGAAATTCGAATGGGGTCTGGTTCCCAACCATTCCACCCCACTTAAAGTCGGGGGATATTCGGGTCATCTGACTACCCCCCGACCAGTAGCGTCACGGCAAATTAGTCGGGGGCTAGTCAGGTTCCCCGACTTATCCTAGTCGGGGCCTGATCGGGTACTAGTAGGGTCATATGAAAATACATCCGCGTGAAATATTAACCAAACTCCCCAAAGTTTGTGGAACATTCCCCTGAAAGTTTTTCAAAATACTTATTATTTACGGAAATCTCCATAAACTTTTTAAAAATATTAGAAATCCTCAAATTTACCCAAGATTTAATAGGGAACATATCCTACGCTTAAAAATGCATAAATTTATGTTACTAAAATTCCCCAAAATTTATGGAATATTAAAAAAAAACTTCAGCTGGAACGCATCAATCGAAGAGCTTCGCTCTGAAAGAACCGCCTTTTTGATCACGGTAGTCTCTGCTCTAGGTAATTATGCTTCGTTACGTTTGGTCTACTGTCTTAAACACTCGACGCGTCATTTCTGTTGCGCGAGAGGCAGCACGCGCGCCCTTGCGAATTTTCTTTAATGCTACAATTCCAGAACCGCAAGACTCAAATGAAGGTGGTACCGAAATCTGAACTGTACCGTGCTATATATTCTTATGTATTTTTCGACGCTTAATCCGAATTTGCAATAAAAAAGTAGGGTCCAGCTACTTTTTTATGGGGTTTTGCTCGAAAAACCTCATTTTTTACGGTTTTTTCATGGTTTTTTTTAAATA
>NC_046657.1:156380092-156393600 GCF_010883055.1 Belonocnema kinseyi
ACAGTATCCAAAACATCGATTTTTTGAAAAAAATATCAATTTATCACGTTTATTGTCCACTTACGCCGACTAGGAGTTGTTTTTTGAAAAAAATGACTTAAATTTCGTGATCAGCGACCTCAAAAACCCCCAGTAAATTATTTTCAATCTTTATAAATCGGTTTAAAATCGTAAAACTTGATTTTAATGTCATTTTAATCAAATTTGAAGCAAATTTTCACTTTTCGCGATTTTCTGCCTTTTCATCGCCGTATGGTGGGTTGAAGTTTTTGTAAAAAAAAATTAAAACATGGTTTTCGATGTATTTTTTCCCGCAGAATTCGATTCTGAAGTCAAAAATATAAAACTTTTCTTTATTTTTTTTATTTAAAAAAAACCATGAAAAAACCGTAAAAAATGAGGTTTTTCGAGCAAAACCCCATAAAAAAGTAGCTGTACCCAACCTTTTTATTGCAAATTCGGATTCAGCGTCGAAAAATACATAAGAATATATAGGTCTGGTCAGTTGCACAGACACTTTTGTTTTTTTTGTGGGCCTGTGTTATTTATTAAGTATATTTGAGATGAATTTAACATTAATAAATCTTTTCTCCAAAAAACGGTGTAAAATTATTTTCAAATATATTCTTAGTGTTTTAGAACAAAAAAAATCATTAATGAAGAAAAAGGCCCGACTAGCCCTTGACCAACCACCGACCAGACCCCGACTGAAATTTTGACAACAAAAGACCCAACTAGTCCCCGATTAGTCCCCGACTGGGTACTTTGTCCAAATTAAGAACCTGACTAGCCCCCGATTAGTGCCCGCCTTGTAACAGGGCCAAATGGGGTTATTTCCACACGGGTCGTGGTAATTTTAAGGTAAATATGGCAACTTATTATGAATGACCAAAAATTTAATTGTCAACTTTTTAAATAAATTTTTGGAAATTTATCAACGTTCTTGGTCATTTATTCTGATTTTTAAAGTTAACAATGGAAACTTTCGATAAATTACACAAAATTAAATCATTAATATTTTGATAAATTTCCGGAAATTTATGAAATTTTTTTGATATTTTATGGTAATATTACAGATAATTTTGTGGAAACTGAAGTAAAAAGTAGAGCTTTAACCCCGCTTTACAGGTGCCTAAAAGGGCTGAAATCATGCCTGTTTCATAAAAAGAATTTTTTTTATCTTAAAACTATAATGGATAACTATAATATTCATACTTTTCAAAATATTTCTGCATTTGACTGCAAAATTTTATCTTTCATATTCAATATTTCTTACTTTTCATGGAAAATTCTTATTATTTAGCAAAATGTTTAAAGAAAAATATTCGCCCAAAATAAGCATGAGCTGGATATAATAATTGAAAAAAAGTTACAACATGGAAAACCTGAATAATCGAAAATTTTGATCAAATAAGGCGTTGGTCTTAATTCTTAACTCTTTTAAAATAATAATAAGGTCACACTGTGAATCTAGAAACAGGATGTAGCCGACTCTAATTTCAAAATATCGCATCCTGATTTTTTGAAGAAAGTCATGAAAAAAAAGAATTTCTAGACTCTTTGAATTACCTTGGATGAGTGGCCTCCTAGTTAATTATACATTTCTAGGGTTTTCATTTCTGCTTTTCCAACGAGTTTTTTTATCGTTAAAAAAATTTATTTGCTTTTATATTTTCCTTATTTTATATATGGATCTGAATTATTAAAAAAAATTAATATATGTGTCTAAAAAAAGCATCTACTTGAATATATATGAAAGTAAATTTTTAAAAAGGTTATTTTAATTGTATAGTTTTTTTCTGCTTCATAAAACACCTTGATGTATCTCTGAATTGATTTTAATAAATAAATAAAAAACAAAAATTAGTAGAAAATTAATAATTCGATTAGTTGAGATATTTTACAATTTGGTAGAGAACAAAAAATTGTTTCAAATTAATAAATTTACTAAGGACTGTGTATAATAATTTAAAAAAGACGTTAGCTAAATAGAAAATCTAGAAAATAGAAAATTTTGATAAATTGCGTCATGTTAGGGTGGACCAAAAATATTTTTTTTATAATTCATACATATCGCTCTGAAATTTTTTTTGATCAATAAAAATAAAACACTTTTTTGTTTTGAAAAAATGACATTTGGGCGTATTTCCCTTAAAAAAAAAGACTTTTTTTTGTAAATTTCATTCGAAATATTCAATATAAGCGAAAGTAAGTTAAAATTAAAAATTCCCTTGAAAAATAGCTGCAGAATACGAATGAAATCTTACTTTCTAT
This sequence comes from Belonocnema kinseyi, assembly GCF_010883055.1. Classification (NCBI taxonomy): domain Eukaryota; kingdom Metazoa; phylum Arthropoda; class Insecta; order Hymenoptera; family Cynipidae; genus Belonocnema; species Belonocnema kinseyi. The sequence goes on from NC_046657.1 coordinate 156,382,367, forward strand.
ATGTCACCCCCATAAGTCTTTTTCATAGGGTCAAGAAAAACCCCATGTGTGAAAAAAAGAGTTTTGCGAGTTTTAGGCGCTAATTATTATTTTTTTGCTGTTTCTTAAATCCGAATTGTATCTAGTTTATGAAATACTACTTCAAAATTATAATTAAATAATTTTATAGATTGTTTAAACAATTTATTATTGTTTTTAGCAAATTTCTCTCAGAATAGAGTTAGAAAGGCGCGGCTTTTTCAAAAAATGTCCAGTCTTTAGCCAATTTTAAATTAGAGCGAGATAATACATAATTAATGTTAACAATTATAATTGTTTAAACAATTCATTTTTTTTAATAATATTTTCTAAGAGTAATGCTCGAAAATTGCATTTTTCTCGAAAATTTTTACTTTTTGTCCAAATCCCGATTAAAGTAAGGTAAATAATTAATTAAAGTTGACAAAATTAGTTGTTTGAGAAATTTATCATTATGTAGCTTACTGCAAATTATACCTGATTCCTTTGAATATTATATTCAAAAACTAAATAAAAATTATATTTTAATTTCAAATCCTATAAATTTTCAACAGAAATATGTTTTTAATGAGTTCATATCAATTTATAAGTATGCGAATTTATTTATGATACATTTTTTTATTCAATGGATAATTTATATTTTGACAATAATCTTTAACTTCATTCCTATAAATTAAAATAGTAAACTTCAAAAATATATTCTTATTCGAAATTATTACTTTGTTGATATTGAAAATTCTTTTCCTGCTGAAAGTTTAACTTTTTTTGCATTTTTTAAATTAAACATACTTTTGGTCTAAAAATTGAAATATTTTTTGTAGAATGCGTCTTTCTGATATAAAAAAATCGACCCTTGGGTAGAGATTTCATAAATTTTTTGTTAAAAATATAAGTTTTCGGTTGAAATATGATCTGTTCTGAATAAATATTTAACTCTTTCTGATTTAAAATTAAAATCTTTTTTAGTTCAAATATCAACCTATTATATTTTTTGTTAAAAATGAATTTCTGATTAGTTGAAAATAGACCATTTGTTTAAAAATTAAATTGCTTTCTGAAAAATTCACTTTTATGGTGAAATATTCCTCATTCTAGTTCAAAATTCATCCCTTTTGTTGAAAATGTAATTTTTTTTCTAATGATTTGCGAATTATTAAATAAATAATTTCAAAAGTTTCGAAGCTATTTTTAAGTTTTAAAAGATTGTTATAAAACTTTTTAGGAGCCACGGATATTTAAAAATTTCATCTCTCAAACTTTCTCAAAAATGTTTAACTATATTTATATAAACTTAAAAAAAAAAACTTAATAAATATATTGTTATTCGAAATTATTACTTTGTTCATATAAAAAATTATTTTCCAATTTAAATAATAATTTTCAATTTCTTTTATTGAAAATATTTTTTGTTTAAAAATTGTAATATTTTGCGTTGAATTCTTTTTTCTGATATTAAAATTTGACTCTTTGGTCGAAATTTTCTGAATCTTTTGTTAAAAATACAAGTTGTCGGTTAAAATATAATCCGTGCTGAATTAATATTTAACTGTTTTTGACTTAAAATGAAATTCTTCTTTAGTTCAAATATCAACCTATTATATTGTTTGTTAAAAAAAATTTATTTTTGTTAAAAATAGACTGTTTAAAAATTAAAGTGGCTTTTGAAATATTCATATCCTTGGTCAAAGATTCATCAGTCAAGTTCAAAATTTAACCCTTTTGTGAAAAATATAACTTTTTGAGTAATGATCTGCCCAATTTCTTTTAAATCCTCATTTTTCTAGAACCTTTGTGAGACTTGAAAAGAATTACAACTTTTTGAAGATTCTTTGGAATTTTAAAAAAAATTAATTTAAACACAATTTTTAGAAAGATATCGAAATTTTTTTAAATATTGAAAAAATAATAATAATCTATAAGTTCTTGAAGCTATTTTTTAAGTTTTAAAAGATTGTTATAAAACTTTTGAGGAGCCACGAATTTTTTTGTATACAATATAAGTTTTCGGTTAAAATATAACCTATTATGAATGAATATTTAAGTATTTTTTATTTTAAATTAAAATCTTCTTGAGTTCAAATATAAGCCTATTAAATATTTCGTTAAAAATTAATTTGTCTTTTGTTGGAAATAGACTATTTATTAAAAAATTAAACTACTTCAAGAAAATTAGAACTTTTTAAAGATTCTTTCGAAAATTTTTTATGTTTTTTTTTGTTTCTGAAAAATTAATTTGAATCAAATATTTGAAAAGATTTAAAAACAATTTTTAAAATTTTTTGAAAATAAATAATCTGAAAGGTTTCGTACCTTTCTCTTAAGTTCTGAAATATTGTTGTGAAACTTTTGAGGAGCCTTGAATCATTTTTAAAAATTTCTTCTCTCAAACTTTCTGGACAATGTTAAACTATATTTATTTAAGCTTAAAAAAATAAACCTAATAAATCTATTTTTATCTGAAACTCTTACTTTGTCCATATAGAAAATTAAATTCTAATTTAAATTAGAATTTTTTCAATTTTTTTTATTGAAAATATTTTTTGGTTAAGAATTGAAATATTTCATGTTGAATTCGTCATTTTGATATAAAAATTCGACCCTTTCGTAGAGATTTTATACATTTTTTGTTAAAAATATAAGTTTTCGCTTGAAATATAATATAAAATATAATTTCGTTAAAAATCAATTTGTGTTCTGTTAAAAATAGACTATTTGTTTAAAAATTAAACTGCTTTTTGAAAAATTTACTTTTTCGGTAAAATATTCATCATTCTAATTCAGAATTCAACCCTTTTGTTGAAAGTCTAACTCTTTGAATAATGATTGGCCCATTTTGTTTAAAAAAATCTTATTTTTCGATGACTTTTGAACGATTTCAAGAAAATTACAAATTTTTAAAGATTCTTTTGAAAAAATGTGTGTTTTTTTAAAAATGATTTGAATAAAACATTTACAAATATTTGGAAACATATTTAAATATTTTTCAAAAATAAAAATTAATTATCTGAAAGGTTTCGAAGCTATTTTTTTTTTAATTTTAAAAGATTGTCATAAACCTGTTTAGAAGGTTCAAAAATTAAAAAAAAAAATTTTTTATCAAACTTTCTCAATAATGTTTAATATATTTATATGAATTTTTAAGAAACCTAAAAAATATTTTGTTTTTTGACATTTTGACTTTGTCGATATAAAAAATTATTTTTCAGCTGAAAGTATAATTTTTTAAAATTTATTTTTGTTATTGAACTAATTATTTGGTTGAAAATTGAAATAATTTTCGTTAAATTCGTTTTCCTGATTTAAAAATTCGACCCTTTGGTAGACATTTCATAAATTTTTTGTTAAAAATACAAGTTTTCGGTTAAAATGTAATTTGTTCTGAACGAATATTTAACACTTCTTAATTTTCGATCAAAATATTCTTTAGTTTAAATATAAAACTGTTATATTTTTTGTTAAAAACTAAACTATATTTTGTTTAAAATAGACCATTTGTTTAAAAATTAAACCAATTTTTAAACAATTCACTTCTTTTGTCACAGATTTATTATTGTAGTACGAAATTCAACCCTCCGGTTAGAAATATAACTTTTTGTCTAATGATTTAACTATTTTGTTTAAAAGAAAATCTTATTTTTCAATGAATTTGAAACGAATTTAAGAGAATTAAAACTTTTAAAAGATTCTTTGGAATTTTTTTTTATTTGCAAAATTAATTTGAGTAAGGAACATTTCAAAAATTATTTTAAATTTGAAGCTTTTTGCGAATTTTGAAGGGATTCAAGATAACTCAAATTTTTAGAAAATATCAAATGATTTAAAAAAATTAATTTTGAAAATACTTAAGCAGATTTCCAAACATTATCTAAATTCTTTAAAAATCAAGTAGAATATTTTAGAGTAATTTTTGTTCTTCTTAATGAATATTTCCAAATTTTTAGCAAAAATTCTAATCATTTTGAAAGATATTTAGAATTTAAAAACAAATCCTTTAATATCGAAAATTTGAATTAGGCCGTTTGAAGGCTAAATATTTTTTGCTAAAACAGGATTTTTCGTTATGATTAAAGAAAATGTTCAAAAATATTTGACTTAATTAATTTTAGAGTAAATTTACAAAATGTAAATTCATTGAAATAAAATCGCTGAAATTAATACTAATCCAAAGTGAATTAAAAAGAATTTAACGTAAATTAAAAATAATTCAAGAGGCATATTTAGAATCCAAAAAATTATAAGAAATGAAAAGTTTTTGTTTTAAAGAAATGGACTTTTGTTGCAATCAGAATTTTTGGATGTAAAATCTATTTTTTTGAAATTTTGTTCCAAATTCAAATATCAGGTTTGAAAAATATATATATTTCTCAATGCAAATGAACAATAAAAGAACAAGCTTTTTATTACATAACTAATAACTTTAAAAAACTATGCAGATTAAGAAAAATTTTCATTGAGAATTTTTTGTTTCAAAATGATTATTATTTTGAATGTAGCCAGTAATTTACTTTTTTTATTGATTTAGAAATTTTATTAATTTAGACATTTTCTATTTCGAATTCTTTCTTTTTCTGGAATTTTACAGTGCCGGAATTTTATTTTTGCGAACTTTTCAAAGTTCCATAAAATTAAAAACTACTTAATAAAATTTAAAATAATTCTAGGCAAAAAAAATATAAAATTGTAAAAGTTAAAGACATTTCGAAAATTAAAATGTTTTAAATAATGAAATACATCAAAGTTTGTTATATTAACAAAATTTAAAATTCTCGACAAAACAAAATTCCGGAAATAAAATTTCTGACGGAAAATTATAAAATTCACGAATGCGGTCAATAAATAAATAGTTAAATAATAAAACAAATAAAACAAATATGGTACATTTATTTGATAAGCATATTTTTTATTTCATGGATTATTTTATATTTGATTATTTATACATTGAATGAAAATTCAATGTTACAGACCATTTGTTTCACATTCACATGATACAAGGTAATTCAGATATTTTTAGAACACAAAGGTGAAACTATTTCTTTTGGCCTCGTTTCACTTTTCCGTTATTTGTTATTAGTTAAATTATTCAGTAATTGCATTATGATAATTAATGTAATGATATAAAATGCATATTATTTATATGTTAATATAATAATTACTTAAATTATTTTAAACTCAGATAAATGGGTTCTAAGGCAAAGAAAATTAAATTTCTTTTTATGAAAAATAATCATTTGAATTATTATTGAAATTATTGAAATTCCCTTATATTTAATAATTTAGTAAAATTCTAAATGTTTGCCATATTATCGAATTTTTTAAAAATTCATACCACAGTAGAAAATTCCAGAAATATATTTGAATTTTTAGAAATTTGGTATATTTCGGATTATCTTTAATTTTTTAGATATTGTTGGTAGTTTTAGAAATTTTTGTAAATTTTGAAATTTTTGGTTACTTTGAAATTTTTTTGTTTTTTGTGGACATTTGTTGGTCATATATAGTAGGCTTCGTTTACGTTTTTATAGACGATATCGAATTTATTTTTATTTGCTTAAAAATTGAACTATTTCTTTAAAAAGTGAACTAATTTTTTTTTTAATTAATTTTTTTTTGTCGAAGATCCATCATTCTAGTTAAAAATTTATCTCTTTAGTTGAAAACATAAGTATTTTTTTAAAAATTTATGTCCTAAATTAAAAAAATTCACCTCTTTTGTAAACAACTGGTTGAAAATTAATATTTTTGGCTGAGGATTAAACTATTTTGTTAAAATAAGCCACCATTTTTTTGGAGGATTTTTAGCGACATTTCAAATCATTTTTTCTTGTTATTGAAAGTCAGTATTTAAAATATTTCGAAAAGCTTTAAAATATTTGTTAAATCTTTAAAAAGAAATAAGAATTTTTTTCAAATAACTTAATATTTGAAAAGTTTTCAAAAAATGTAATGGAAACTGTATATTGTTGACGATTTTGCATAAAATGCAGACGCGTTTTTTTAAAAGTTATTTCATCAGAATATTTTGAAAAATTCAAAAACATTTTAAAACATTATTTAAATTCTTAACCAAATATTTGAGGCAATTTTTCCTGGTTGAAAGATTTTTCAACAAAATTAGAAATACTTCATATTGTTAAAAGAAACGCTACGTATTTTTGTAAAACTTTTTAAAATAATTTAAAATTTGAAAAGAATACAAAAATTGTAAAAAATATTCAGGAAGATATTCATATAATTTAATAAATAATTCAAGTCAGTTTAAACTACTAAGAATTCCAAGTTTAACCAAATTTTTCCTAAAATTTTGCAAAATTCTATAAAATAATAAAAATTAATACGAAATTTTGTAGATATGTTTTTGGAATTTCTGAGTTCTTAAAAAATATAATAAAATTTTCTCAAGAAACCAAGAAAATTTATATATAAATATATCCAATTTTTGTGTAAAACAAGGAATTAAGAAGAATTCGGAAGATTAATTCAAGAACAAGATTTTAATAACAAGAGCAATAATTTTTCGAAAATCATCAGACACATTCAGAAAAAAAAACTTAAACTGAGAAATAGAAAACAAATATTGTTTCTCTATATTAGAAAAATAATTTATATTTTAAAATTTGGCAATTTTCTGTCGTGAATTTCATTTTTCGGGAATTTCCAATTCTAAATTTTTACATTTTGGAAATTTTCTGTTTTAAATATTTTATTTGTCGGGAATTTACAGCCTAAGAATTTTATTTTTTGGATTTTGCAGTTGTCCGATAAAATTAATAATTATTTAATGAATTTAATAAGACTACAGAAAAAGGAAATATTCGAAAAATAATATATAATATTAATAAACTTATATTATTAGGATTCATAATAAATATTTGTATTTAAACACAGCTTTTTTCAATTTTATGTTTTGGCAACAAAAAAAGTATGAATCCTATAAAAAAATTGATTGACTAACATTATATTGCACTTTGTGTCGTTTTCCAAAAAGTAATTATTCATAAATTTGTCAATATTTTTGGTATGACATTTTTTGTGGGTTTATCTTTTTTCTTGTCTTGCATAATTTGACCGCAAATTCGATTTTTTTATTGTTTATTATTTTTTGTGCGATCAAATTTTCAATTTTTAAAAGAAATTCAAAAAGTTTTTATGATAATCTTCAATTTTTCATTTTTGATTGATTTAATAAAAATTTGTAAATGCTATAATTCTGATACATTATTTATCGTGAAAATTCATTTAAATAAATTGTTCAACTTGCTGAGTACTAGGAATGACCGTAAAGAAAAATTCTAAATCTTGAACAAAATTATCTCAAAAAGTTTTAAAATGCTCTTACTTTTTGAATTTTTATCCGTGATGGCTGGCCATCCTGGCGGACCAAAGAAAACGAATGGAGCCTCTACAAAGTTCCCGTAGAGACCCCATTGAGTCATCATTCGGTTCATTTTTAAAAAACTAAAAAAAACAGCAAGATCAACTTTTAAACTGTGGAAATTCGGATTCTACGTTAAATTTTCTATTTGAGACTCACGGAGTAATCGCAATAATTTCTTTTGCAGCGATAAAAACTTTTAAAAATGTCATTAACTTCTGCCGAAGGTGACCTTAAGCGCATCCATAATATCTGAAGTACATTGTTGCGCGCTAAGTTAAAATTCCCTCCCACTTGCATCGCAGCGTTGTTGTCTGAGGTTTCCACTGCGTGGCGCTAGCACCGAGATAAAATTCTTAAGGTTACCGACGGGACGCTTATTACCTGCTGCTAAAAGAAGATTCACTTGAAGTCGCCTTCTGCCCTTGTAAATGGCAGGAATTCTTTTTTAAAGGTTTTTTCTGAAGCAAATTTTGACTTTGAATGCGAATTTCAACAACTTGAAAGCTTATTTTGCTGTTTCTTTTTTTGTTTTTTAAAAAGGAACTGAATGGAAACCTAATGAGGTCTTTAAGGCCAATTCAGACTAGCCGTTCTTGGTTGCGGTTCACCGGTCCGGTTGAACTCTCGGCCAATCAACGCATACTCGGTCCCGGTTCCGGTTCCGTTCTAGCATTTAGGTTCGATTCTGATTTCAACCGTGCTGTTCACAACCGTAGCTAATGAGAGCGCTCGCCAAAGACACGAGGCCTGTTAGCTGTTTTTCGAGCTTGCTGTACGTCACATACGTCACTTTAATCCATGAACCGCGCATGCATGAGAATGACAATCTTGTAAGCTGAATCGGGGCAGTGTGAACTGCACTGGTCAAGCTAGAACCGGCGAACCGCAACCGAGAACGGCTAGTTTGAATTGGCCTTTACGGGTACTTTGCAGAGGGTCCATTCGGTTTCTTGTGTCCGCCAGGGTAGTAAACTCGCCCTTTCTTTTCAGACATTTTCAGGTATAAAAACCAAAGTTTTGAAAACAACATACTTTTACAAAAGGAAGGTGGAGGTAATTGATGTTCATCCTGAAACTGTTTGATGATACAGTACAATGACACCTTCCAGTGGTGGGTAGCCTTATGCAACCACAGACAGAAGCAGAGTTTCAGTAACCAAAGTGGCGATTAAAATGGACATACCCTATAAACACAATCGTTATGCGCCTTTATTTTTGAAACAGAAAAGTAGATAAAGTGTTAGGAGAGACCATCATCGACTCTTCTTATTTAAGTATCCAGAGCAAGCCACAAGAATAAAGCAGCAGATTCTAGCAGATCAAAAACGCTCAATATCTGTAGACAGATTGCTTTCCGCTGTCGAAATAGATGCTTTTAAAATAGAACTGGATCAGCAGCTTACTATTAATCAACTCCCCTTGAAAGATGTGGAAAACGAAGACCTGATTAAACCTGAAGGCATATGTGCTAGGGATAATGAATATCAAGTACCAGATCCACCAGGAAAACATCTGGATTCCTTAAAATAAATATACTACAATTTAGGCATGTAGAACTAACACAAAGGCATTCTCTGCCCAAGATGGACATCATAAATGATCTGCGTGCACTAATATAACAGCTGAATAGAAGGTTTTACCTACGCATTAGAATTCAACACAAAGTCCGTCAAAGTTACAAACTCTGGTTTACTGCGCAGATGTGGCAACCGTTAGAACATTAGTCCGCAAAAGTAGACATACAAATGCAATTTTTGTCCCAGAAAGGGATTGAGATCCACCATGGAAGATCAGGTTAGATGTGGATTTCAACAAGGTAAGGTGTAAATTGGTACGTTTGACTTAATATAAAAAAGAAAATTGAACCAGAAAGCTGAAAAACCATGCTACTAAAATAATGCAGCCTCGGCACATCAAAACATTAGCACCCACAACATTGGATGATATAATCGACTCTTAACAGCAGAGATTTGATGCTCTAACTGCCATAATGCTTCGGTACAAGAAAAGTAGTACAATAAGGTGACAAATATAGAACTTTTCAGGGAAGTGAAAGAAGAGATTCTATCGTGAACTAAATGTGAGACAAAATAACCCCCAAGTCCCACCATTGTAAGACATGAATGACTACTGGTCAGGTATTTGGGGAAAAATGAACAGATGCAATTTGGACAGTGTGTGGTTTCACCTAAAGAAAGAAAGAGCCAGCAATATTCCTGAAACTGAGGTAAAAAACATCACGACTTTAGATGTTTCAGTGGTTTTGAAAAAAGCAAGTAAATGGAAATCTCCATGTCCGGACATGATGCACAACTTGTGTTACAAGTACCTTGACGAATGTACATCATGAGTTGGCAAGGTGTTTTCAGAAGATCGTCGAACACTCAGGTCTGATGTCAGGCTTTATGCTCCAGGGTACTACAAATATGTTACCTAAAAAACCAGAGGCTCAAAATGCAACTAAATTTTGTCCAACAGCATTTCTTCAAACAATTTATAAATATCTTGTAGCTATCATTGCAGATAATGTATAATTTCACTGCGACATAAATTACATTCTTGCAAAATAACAAAAGGAATTTTGTAAAAACTAGACAGGTAGTAAAAGTATAGCTATTATAGAAGCTGCGGCCATGACTCAAGCTCGTAAGCATCAAAGGAACCTACATATGGCCTACTTTGACTAGAAGAAAGCGTTTTTCCTTCCGGGCCGGATTACTATTTTCTTGAAGTCTTAAAACTTTAGAAAATCTGCTCAAGCATTATTGACATTCTGAGTCGTGGGACGATGCTTTGAGGTACAAAAATCTAGTGTTTCGATCATGGACAACCAAGGATGACTAGATCAATATGCATTACGAATACGCTATACACGCATGACCTAAAGCTATTCGCTAATTCAGACTAGAAACTAGAGAAAGTGATGAATGTCACAAAGCATTTTTCCAATGATATCCACAAACAAATGTTACATCAAACCTTCCATCGCCCATTTTAGACAATGAATATTACATCTTATATTGAGATGTTACTATTCAAACGGATCATCAAATCAAAGCCGATCGACCAGAAATCGTGATGCCCCCCCAAAAAAAGTGCAAGAATCTGCATCGTCGACATTGCATGCATTCATCCTATTGTGATGTTCGGTAAAGGCCATAGGCTTGCAAGATACACTGAACATCTTGAACATACGGGAGTTAGACGGGTACTGGCAGCAGCCCAAAACATCGGTTTTCTTCCACACCTGTCGCATTGTAAGCATATTTCTCTCTCGTAATTTTGTAACTACAACATCATCGCAAGAAATTTCAAACATGGAATTAAATTAACGTATAACATGCCTATCTCATCAGTCACTTGAATTAGATCGTGGCTATGATAAATAACCTTTGATAAAAGACAAGTAACTACCAGCTATGTCACGCATAAGAGGGGGTCTTCTAAAGAAAATCTTTAGGTCCGATACATTTCCGCTTCTTTCTTTTGCCTCTATCTATTATGCCTCAGGGCAAAAGCATTGGTTAATTATGTGATCCGCCGAACAGCACAGAATTCGAGGTCGAACACGTTTTATACTTAGAGAAATTTTTAACTTCTATATTTTCTCAGTCAGTGATGCATAACGAGCATTTCAATTTTTTTCCATATCATCAAATTAAAGTAAAACCTTTGAACACGACGCACATCACAGCGAGACGCACGCTACAGATACACAGAGACACAATGCGGCCCTAAAAGTGTTATACAGTCTGTCAAGTTAAAGCGTGGGTGGCTTTACTCGCAGTCGGTAAGGTGTATCGACATGATTTTGGTGTCAAAATATTAAGAAGAGCTCCCT
>NC_046657.1:156393700-156400138 GCF_010883055.1 Belonocnema kinseyi
ATTGCTTGGTGAAAAGCACATCGAAAAGCGACTTGCGTGGGCCCAGGAAAATGTTGATCGAGATTGGGACGAGGTAATATTCACCGACGAGGCTTTTGTTTGCGGTTACGTGACGTCATCACATGCCTGGGCACATACAACCTCAAGATTAGTGCAGCGGACTGTAAAACATCCGGTAAAAGTGCATCACTGGGGTTGTTTCTCGAAACATGGGTTTGGGAGATTGCACCTATTCACCTACATAACAAGATGAGAATTGAAAGCAAACTGAATGTTAAATCAAAAAGCATGAAAGAGGGAGCTCTTCTTAATATTTCGACACCAAAATCATGTCGATACACCTTACCGACTGCGAGTAAAGCCACCCACGCTTTAACTTGACAGACTGTACATCACATTCAGTAGGGAAGTTGTAGGCTCCAGAAACTTTGATCATGGTTCCTTAAAGTAACAAATTCCAACGCAATTGGCATGTAACGCTGTCCACTTTTGGTTCTTCTATCCTAAAAAGGCAACACAGTTGGGGGGTTAAGGTTTTACCTGTGGATACTCTTTTCGAGCTGTTAACCTTTTTACAATGTTAGAAGCAAAAGTTTGACGGACCAGATGGCGTGATTTCAGAAGAACAGACTTTTGTATTTCGCTCGCGATTGACTGAGCCTGATGCTCTAAATCCAAGATTTTTTTGAGTTGGCTAATAAATGAAGCTGACATACCTTCTAAAGCAGCCTATTAAGAGAACTAAAACATGGACCTTGGAGCCGTAGTACAGCCTGCCTCCTTTTCCATGATACATAGGGCGCTACGAAATTTTTGCAATAAAGACGAACCTTTTATAGTTTTTCAAAGTACTTTCCACCGCAGTAAATACACTTTTCCATACGTCGAAAACAGTCATCGAACAAACCCTGCCACTTTTCTTCTGGAAGATCTGCGCACGCTTGGTCCCACGACGTCAAAAGGTCAGTTTCGTTAGTAAATCGACGCCTTTTAAGTTTTTTTTTAAATTCCGGAAACAAACCGAAGTCACAGGGAGCAAGATATGGACTGTAAGGAGGGTGATCTAGAATAGTCCATATTTGACCAAAAAAGCTACTGTGATCTTCGCTCTGTGAGCCAGTGCATTGTCGTGGTGGAATAGCCAGGTGCTGAGTCGAGATTTCGGCCTAATGTTTTTGAGTTGGTTTATGACTCGGGGTAAACATACCTGAGTGTACTAGGAAGAGCTGACTGTACGTTTGTTTTCCAGTACGACCCTATCTACAATGCCGCGTTTCCCAAAGAATACTGCAATCATTCTTTTGTTTACAGATCGAGACTACCGCGCCTCCACTGGAGTATCCTCATCCTCAAACAGCTAGATCTTGTTTTGTGATTTTGTTCGAACGTCATAATAATACAGCCAGGTTTCATCGCCTGTTATAATACTATTTGCATCCTGTGAAGATCCCGATTCAAATTTTTTTAGCATTTTTTGCACCACTTTACTCTCGCTGCTATTTGCTCCTCGATCAAAGCATGTGGTACCCATAGAGTACAAACCTTCCTGACATGTAAATGTTCATGCAGAATTCGATGAACTGTTGGTGCACTAATGTGTAACATTTGCTCTATCTTCCGGTATGTGATTCTCCCATTATCATTTAGTAGATTATTCACAGACGCAATGTTTTCCGATCACACCACTTTCGGCGGTCGAACTGAGCGCGAGTCTTCCGCGAGACCGAAATTTCCCCTTTCGAACTTTTTGTACTATCGGAAAATTTGTGTGCGATACGGACAATCCTTACCCAAATACCGGAGACATTTACTCAAAACTTTGGTCTACACTTAAACCGCGAGAAAAGTTGTATCGAATTATCGCACGATATTCTTCCTTTGTCCACGACGCCATTTCTCAAGCGTTCCGGGCTGCGTGTTTAGACTATACTGAGACCTGAGGCAACGGGTTTCCTCTTCGTACCGAATTTTTGACGTTCTTTCTAAAGACCCAAGGACCATCTCTCTTCTTCCAATAGGTTTCGCGTATTGCAAAACTTTCGTAGCGCCCTACGTAATACTATCTTCGGCACTACTATGGCGTTGGTCTAATATCAATCTTGCAATATACCCAGGGCGAACCAAAATCAATTGGGGAGAATACAATAATAAGATCTACTAGAATTTCTCATTCTCCAACATTCAACGTATCAGTGCTACAAAGCCTGATATTTTCCTCCAAAATCTGACGACTAAGATAATTTACGTAATTACATTCTGGACACAAGCTGATGTCAATATCATAGAAAAGGAGGCAGGCTGTACTACGGCTTCAAGGTCCACGTTTTTGTTCTCTTAATAGGCTGCCTTGGAAGGTATGCTAGCTTCATTTGTTAGGCAACTCAAAAAAATCCCGGCTTTAGAGCATCAGACTCAGTCAATCGCGAGCGAAATGCAAATGACTGCTCTTCTGGAATCACTCCATCTGGTCCGTCAAACTGTTCCTTCTAACATTGTAAAAAGGTTGACAGTTTGAAAAAAAGTATCCAGAGGTAAAACCTTAACCCCCAACCGTGTTGCCTTTTTAGGATAGAAGGACCAAGAGTGGACGGCGTTACATGCCGATTGAGTTGGAATTGGTTGCTTTGAGGAACCATGATCGAAGTTTCTGGAGCCTACGACTTCTCTAGTGACTGTGATAATACAGTATAACCTTGCTTATCCGAACTATTGTAGACCGGCCACAACTTGGATAATCGGAAAACTCCGATTAAACAAAATTTTGAATAAGAAGGAAGTCTCAGTATAATGAATTTAAAAATATAGCTGAATAAATATTCAATTTGTATAATTACATGTTTAAAAAATCTTATAAATAGTTTATAATGCATATGCCATGATGCATCTTTTTTCAACAGTGACCAATACAGTTCTTAACTCGGATAATATGGACTACTTTTGCGCTATAGATCGGATAAGACAGGACAACTATTTTTGTTTCAAACTCGGATAATCGCAAACTCGGATAAAGCGGGCTCCAATAGGCGAGGTCCTACTGTATTCCACTATTTGGTTTCGTACTTTGCGTAGTTTTTTCCAATATTGAAAAAAGATAGAATGTTATTTCTTACGATTCAAACAAAAACTACCCATCCTATCAAGAAGTGATCAATACAAAATTTGTGGTTTTTCTTTTTTAGGTTCATAATTTTTGTCCGTTCCTCTTTTTTCGCAGGTTGTGTTGTTTGTCAAAAAAATTGTATTTATTAGTTTTAATATTGTTTATTATGAATTAAACAAGAACTATAGCCGTCAAGAAAAGTAAACTGATAATGAAAAGTATAATAGTTAGAAATATTGATTTTCAATAATAAAAGCTTATTATTAATCGAAGAAATAAATTTCCAAAAAAAAAACATTAATTTTCTTAATGCATAAAACTCCAGGCACATGTATCTCAAAATTTTGTTACAGTTTAGGAATTTTCAGTTACCATAACTGAAAATTCCTAGAGCTAAATGCTCTAACTCTGATAAATTTCTTTTCATAGAAAAAAGTCATTAAAATAAATTGTTTGGGTTTGTGAGCAATATAAATAACCGGTCATAGAATTTTGAAATTTTGAAAAAATGTGGTTTCAAAAATTTACAAAACGCGCTCACTTTTTAAATTTTGATCCAAAATAGCTGGTTTACGAACTTACTCTTTCTTTTTAGGCATTAAAAAAGTGAGCTAAAGCAGAATCCAATCTGATCAATTTTTCGAAAGGTATCGTGCCTACAGAATACAGACTACAGACTACAGACCACAGACAGGCAGACAGACAAACACCTTCATATAAATCGTTTTTTCTGACTCAGTGGGTCTCAAAACGTGGAGATTTGATAAAAACCGACAAATTGAAATTTTACATAAAACCAATAACTTCTCATTAGGACGAGAATGTAAAAAAAGTTGTATCCCCAAACAAAAAAAAGATTAACTTTCAATCAAATAGTAGCATTTTTATCCAAGAAAAGTGAAATTTCTACAAAAATGGATGCATTTTTGAACCAAAAATATAAACTTAAAAAAATGGAATTTTCATCCAAAAAATACTTTATTTTGACATTTTAACAACAAAATATAACTTTTCAACAGGAAGTGAATCATCCACGATAATTATACTTAAATTTTTAACCCAAACGTACGATGTTTCAGCGAAACAGTTGAAATTTGAATGAAAAAGGGCAATTTTTTGAAAAAAAATGGTTGAATTTTTATACAAACTGTTAAATTTTATCCAGGAAAGGTGTTATTTCTACTAAAATAAATGAATTCTTAAATGAAAAAAATAGTTTAATTTTTATACAAAAAATATTTCAGTTTCACTTTTCGGCATAAAAATATGAGTTTTACATGAGAAAAAAAAATTATCTATAAGAATAGTTGCAAGTTTTAACCAAAAATATAAATTTTTAACAAAAAAGAAAAAATTTTAAAACAAAATTCTTGCATTTTACACCAAACCGTTGCATTTTTATTAAAGAAATATGAAATTTCTAGTCCAATAGATTAATTTTTAAAACAAAAGCAAATTTGCGAAAAATAGTTGAATTTTCAAACAAAAAAATGTATGCTTGACTTTTTAGCATTAAAATATGAAATTAAAAATAAGTCAATTTTCTATTCAATTGGTCGAATTTTCGCATTATTTCTCGCTTAATTTGAAAGTGTGCACTGTGCATCCCTAATTCTAATTCACAATTTTTGGAAGATAAGAATAGAAATCGCTCATCGTCAAATTGCAATTTTTAAAAAATTTTATGATTAAATTCGGAGACTATACTCTTTAAAGTATCCTTAAAATGATGGTATGAGTGAAAAGTTTATATTATTAATTATAAAAAAATAAAAAATAGTTTTCTAGGCCACTGAAAATTTAATTCCTCATAATTTCCGATCGCTTCGTTTATCAAGCAAGGTTTAAGCAAATAAAAACTTCCTGTGGAGAAGTTCTTTAGAAAACTAAAGGGAGTTTCATGTAAAAACATTTTTTCCGAAAACTGAATAGGTTAAAAAAATTACACATGCAAAACTGAGAGCGTGAAATATACTCTTGCAGGCGACAGTCATACAGGCGGGCTTAAATGTGGATACGCTTGCTGTACTGCGAGTGGTTTGAGTTTAATAGAAATAATTAAACTTTCAACAAAAAACAATTAGTTTTCTGCAAAAAAAAATGTAATAAAATACAAAAATTAAAAAAAAATGTTCAATTTGCTTCAAACCAAATATTCAAATTTTTCAACAAAAAGTTATATTTTTATCCAAAAGACTGAATTGTATATAAAAAAAGGCATTTTTAATAAAATACATGAACTTTGCACAAAAGAAATTTATTTTCCACCAAGTCTAATTTTCTATACAAAAATTAATGCTTAAGCATAGTTAAATTTTAGACAAAAAAGATTAATTTTCTTGTAGTTAAAAGAAATTAATTTTTAAACAAAAACAAACAATAATTCTACAAAATAGTTAAATTTTCAGAAAAGAAATTTTTTCCACTAAACTGATAAATCATCAACCAAAAAAAAACTAAATTTTTAACAAAGCAGTTCCACTTTCAACCAGAAAAATTGAAAAAAATAGTTGAAATTCTTTGAAATTGCTTTAAATTATTGAAATAAATTGAAAATTCCTTGAAATGTTTTAAAAAATCCTAAAATATCCTTTAAAATCTTTTGAAATTTTGCAAAGCTCTTGAAATTTTTTGCAATTTTAAAAATACCCTAAACTATTTTAATTTCTTTAAAGTTTCATACTAAATTATTGATATAAATTGAAAATTCTTTGGAATCTAGTCAAACCGTAATCAATTGGAAATTCCTTGGAAAATTCTTAAATACTCTCAAATATTACAATACCTTGAAAATATTTTGAGATACTGTGACCTTTTTTTAAAGATTTTTAAACTACTTTATTTAAAATTCTTTGAAATTCCTTAACATTAGAAAGATAAGATGAAAATTCCTCGACATCTTTTAAAACATCCTGAAATATTTGAAATCCTTAAAAATCTGTTTAAATCGCTTGAAAATTTCTAAAGCTCTTGATTAGAGTTTTGAAAATGGAATCTATAAAAATTCAAAGCTTTCAAAATTTTTAACTATTCAATAAGAATAATTTTCAACTCGATGGGGTTCAAATATTTAAATTTAAAACTGTAAACTTGGAAGTTTATTTATAAAAAATTAATAATCATAAATAAATTGAATGCGTCCAAAATATAAATGCATGTTTTTCAATTAGACAATCTCTGAATAAAATTATTTCAGACTTAAATTTACAAAACAGAAAAAATTTTAAACATTAAAAATTTAACTATTTGTAGATTAGTGAAACTATTCAATTAACGTTTTAATGAAAATCACTCTAGTTAAAGTTTGACTATTTCTGAAAAGATTTTTGTATATAATT
>NC_046657.1:156400238-156401873 GCF_010883055.1 Belonocnema kinseyi
ATTTTCTATTCTTTATAATATTAAAAAAATGTTAATTTTTTGCTTGGATATCAGTCTGGGTCGACTCCCATGGGCGCGTGTGATCACATATACTTTTGTAGTTATCCACCTCCTTGTAGATAGCTCTACTGTAGGGGCCTAAGTGGGGGTAACATGTTCTTAAAATATCTTAGCGCTACCATTCTGGTGTTCGTTGAGCTTATGGTTTCATCAACAAACTTCAAATTTTCCTAAGGTCAAAAAAGTTGTGTCTCGCCGTATGAAGTGAAATGAGGACATTGAAAAATAAACAAAGTTAAAGCAAATTGAAATGTTTGTGCTGTGCCAGGATGTCACTGGTTTTACTTCTCTATTATAATGCGAATGAATAAAATGTTGGAAAAAGGTTACATTTCATGTGCTATGTAATTCTTCATTTATTGCAGAATTATTGCAAAATTGTACAAATTTATGCCGAAAAATGGTACAGGAAACAGTATTTACAAATTTTTCGTCTTAAATTTGTGTAATTTTGAATTAATTCGTTTATTTTCTCCAGTTTTAATTCATGAAACACATTCAAATAATATACACATTTGCGTGCACGAACACATGGATACGCTTTAGTTTTCCACCTCCTTGTAGATTGTGCTAGTGTCGCTATAAGTGGTCAAGCGCGCCCATGGGAGTCGACCCAGCCTGTTGGATGTCAAGATTAGCGTAGGAACCTGGAGACGTAGGTGGACCGCAGCATTTTTTATAACCTAGATCAGGAATCATTGTAGTTTTTTTGGAGCAGCCAGGATGGTACGGTGTTTGACATCCAGGGCAAAAAACGGGCTACACGACCTTTTCTTTACATACGAGGCAAATATGACCTTCATCCTGAGACAAACTGGCTTGTACGTTCGGTATGACCAAGAAGTCTTTGTTATTGATACACATTTTGTCATAAAGACCAGCAGAAATTCACAAATAAAGGAAGTAAAGGCACTTTTCACCAGGCGTTGCTTTCAGGTTAGTCTTTCCTTCTGGGTCTAACCGCACTGTTTCAACCGGGCAAAAATGCATAGAAAACATTCACTCACGTCAATCTTCGATGGATATGAAAATACGGTTCACAGGTACAAGAAATAGATTTAAATAGGCAAAAAGTTTTATGAAAACTGGAGCGAGATTACACACGTTGTTAAATGCCAGTGGCCATATTGTTATTTAAAAGTTCATGTATTTGATTAAAAATGCCTTTTCTTGGTATACAGTTCAGCTTTTTGGATGGAAATTTGACTTTTTGTTCAAAAATTTAACTATTTAAAAATAATGAACTAATAAAAAATACATTGAATCTTTCAAAATCTGATATCGAATCACCGTAATCAATTGAAAATTCCTTGGAACATTTTAAAATACTCTCAAATTTTTCATATCATTCAAAATTTTTTAAAATACCCAGAAATTTTTTTAAAGGTTTCTAAGGTACTTTGTAGTTTTTTAAAACAACCCTGCTATAGTTCTAATTCTTTGAAATTCCTTTAAATTTAAAAAATGAATTTAAAATTCATTGAAATCTTTTGAAACATCCTTAAATATTTAAAATCCTTTAAAATCTTTTGAAATCTCTTGAAAATTCCTTGTAAATTTAAAAATGTCCTAAAA
>NC_046657.1:156401973-156412181 GCF_010883055.1 Belonocnema kinseyi
ATATTATATTAATAATTATATTATATAATATAATAATAATAATGATGAGAATAAAAAATATTTATATGTTGAAAGTTTTTTAACACGTTTATTTGAGCTGAAATTAAATTATGAGAATTGATATAAAAGAAATCGATTTTAAAAGTTTATTTTTCAATTTATATAAATATAATTTTTATCGGATTCTTCAGAAATTTAAAAAAGATTTCTGAATATTTCAGATTTCTCAAACAAAATTCTAGAATTTTTTTTAAAGTTTGTTTTTCATTTTATAAGATTGTACAAAATATTTGGAAAAACACAAGTGTTTAAAAAGATGTTTAGGAAACTTAGAAGATTGAAAGTAATTGAAAAGTATATTTGATAAATTTTGTGAAATATTTTAACTGGCTCTAATTTTTCCAAAAATTTTGAAAAGAACCGCCGCCGGGAAGACGTGGAGGGAGAGCGCCGTATAAATCCGGCGTGCGCGTTCTCTTCCACCACTTCTCCCCAGGCGGTGGTTATCCGTAAAGAGGATGCTGCATATAGGCTCGATTTCAGTGATCCTCACTTCAGCATGTAGATGTACTGCGGTTGCGCCAGGACGCTTACGAGGAACACGACCCGACAACTATTACCATCTCAATAATAGTTACGGCGTATTCCTCTTACGTAGAGTTCCTCTAGGTAGAGTTGTGTGACAACTTTCTACTGTTTCAAGTGCCTACGATTGAACTGGAACCCGAAGTGATCTAAAACGGGCAATTTGCCAAAAAGTTTTCAAAAGGCCCTTACTTTTAGAATTTTTATCCAAAATATGTACACTAAAAGAGTGTATCAAAGACCAATCTAATAGAATAATGTTTTCAAAATTGATCGTGTTCACAGAGAGACACATTCGTAAGAACCTGTTTTTCGGAATTAGGAGTCTCAAATCGTGAACCTTTTGAGATGTAAAAAATATGTATTTTCCACAAATAATTTTTCGATGGTTCTGTTTTTGGTTTTTATTGTAAAATGGAGCATTATAAAAATTAATTTTTTTTAATTCCCACACTCGAGATAAAAAAGAAATTTAAAGACAAAAGTTGTAAAGAGAATGCGCCCCCACAGCAGGCAGATTTTTTTTAATGTTAGTGATATTTTTCATGATTAAATCCACAAATGTGCATCTTAAAAAAAAGTAATTCATTAACAATTTTTTGCTCTTTTTCAATTGTACAATTTTGGTATATTCATATTTTGCAGTATTTTGAATATTTTGGCCAAAAAATGTAATTTTTGGATTTTTCATTATTTTGTATGCTGTAAAAATCTAAATTTTTTATTTTTTAAGCATACTCCAAATGTTCTTACAACAAAACCTTCATTTTCTTTCTTTTTTAAATTTTTTAAATGCTATAAATCTAATAATTTATGCTTTTATAAAAAAAGTCAAGGGGAAAAATTGTTCGAATTTTTAAATACTATCAATAGGCGTAGAGACAATTTTTAAATTTAAAAAAAGTGGTCTCCAAAATATTCAAAATGTGCTCGCTTTTTTAATATAATCCAAAATGGCTGGCTAACGAACTTGATCTTTAACTTAGGACACTTAAGGAGTATACCAAAGGGCAATCTAATAAATAAATTTTTTTTAACATTTATTGTGGAAACATACAGGCATACATACATACATACATAAATGCAGGCAGAAAGTCTTACAGACAGATACATTCATAAAGGCATTTTTTTCGGATTAAGGGGGTCTCAAAACATGGAGATTTGACTAAACCTGGAGAGGGGGGTCAAATTTTACACAAATCTAATACCTTCCCTAATGAAAATACAAAAACGATTTTCATGAGCCTATTCTATTCGTATTGTGCGTGGATTTATTTTCCACTTAAGGGGGAAAGTCAACATTTCAATCAATAATCTTGTTAGATAACATTTTATTCTTTAGCAATTTTTTTTTATTTTCCCAATGTTCTTGGAACCAAGAGTATTAGATAGTTCACAGTACACTCCAACTCCAAAGATACGAGCTCCGAAGTTACGAGTGCTCCATAGAAGCGAGATTTGGGACTCCAAAGGAAGGAGCAGAATTTTCTTCCTCTACCCCTGCCCTAGTCAAGAGGCAGGCACGCGTAAGCGCGCGCTGCTTTGAATTCGAAATGCGCATGCGAGTACTAGGCCTATGTGCGTTCTTACGCATTACCCCCAAAATCTAAACGTCGTCAGAGTGGGAGCCTCTTTCAAGGTCGTATAGATGAAGTTTTCAATTACCAAATTTCTGTTATCTTCCCAAGTCGAAATATAGGTCCTTTTTATATTCTCCATGATGCTGGATGGATTTTTTTGGATCTCCTTAATACTCGTCATCCTTCCTTGATACACTTAGGTCTTATTTAGTACAACTTGAATCCTCTTTGTGTCTCTTGACAATTTTTACAGTATCTTTCAAGTTGTCATTTACACCTCTGATAATCTCTTCAAAATTGTCAGTCCGATTTCAATACTCCAAAAACGCTGCGATAAATTAAAATTCTATTTAGAGGTTTCAAATATAAAATTATTGAAACTAATATTGAAAATTACCTAAAATATTAATGAATAACTATTTTCGAATATTTTTATTGACTTCTAATTACACGAAAATATTTAAAAGTGACGTATTGCCATTCATTTCACAATTAAATTAATTTTCGGTATGAAAATTAATTATTACAGAAAATAGTTAGAAGAAAGTGGATTTGTTTCTGCATAGCCAAAAAAAAATTATTTTATAATTAAAAAATAAATTATGGAAAATTAATTCATAAATAATCAATAATTATTAGATAATAAAACAATTATAAATAATAAATTATTAATTATTCAATAATAATTAGTGTTTTCGCGCGACTTTATTGGATTAGTTGCCATTAGCGCTCTTATTTTAAATGATTTTTTTCAAGTATTTGTTTATGGTTCTTTACAACAAACAAAAATTTTAACACAAATTAAATTTACAAGGTAATTGTAGATTTTAATCAACAACAAAAAATACTTTCCTATCCAAAGAGGCGAATGTTCCAAAAAATACATCAGTTTTATTGAAAATACTTTTATTTTCAAATTATACAATGGATATTATAAATTTTAAACCAAACAGTTTGATTTTCTGCAAAACTGTTGAATTTTGAAACCAAAATGATGAATTTTCGGAAAAACAGTATAATTTTTAAAATAAAAGTTGACGGTCGGTTAAACCTTGACTCAAATATGAGCACACCTTCGGAAAAACTTCGGTGAATTGTTGCAATGAGACCGTGAAAGTGCCGTCAGACCAAAACAGTTGACAATGTCATTATTATAAATGCCGAAATGTAATTCAATTATTTAAAATTTCCTATCTAATAATATTTGTTAAGTGCATAACCTATAGAATACAAAATTAGAATTATAGAAACCATTTTTCATATTTTAAATCAGGCTTTTAATGTATTTATAAATAAATAAATGTGATGAATAAAATAGTCATTTTTTCTGTGTTCCAATTCTCTAAGTTTCATACAGTAACATTAGTTGAAAATGCGACAGTATTATATAATAAACAAGAATAATATAATAAAGAAGAAATTTCTTTGTAAAATTATTATTGCTTATATTAGACATAAATTTATTAGCAAATGCATTAATGAGGCAGTTTTCTACTTTTCTAACATTTTCAACAGCGCTTTTGTTGTCAAATAACCAAATAATGAATTTGCAAATTAAATTTGTTAAAAAATTATAAAATTTAACAAAAAATTATTAATTTTGCTGAAATTATCTAAAAGGTCCTGAATAAAAAAGTTGATATCGAATTTTCATGTCAAAAAATGCCTGATTAATGCATTTTTCATTAGATTTGTTTTAAAAAATCAATAAATTTATCAACAATTTATAAATGCTGCTTAAATTGTCACGAGGTTCCCAATTAAAAGGACTGGCATTGGGAAAAAAAGAATGTTACTGTCGATAAAGGCCCGAATAATGCATTTGTTCATTAAATTTGTTGTAATTTTAACAATAATAATATTTTAAAAATTTCGATCATCGTGTTTTTATCAAAATTTCTCGCAATATAACTTAAGAAACAATAAATTATGGAAAATCGTAGAAAACATTTTTTCAACAAATGATTTGTTTATTAACTTTTTAAATTTTTCATTATATGATATTTGACCATTTCTAAATAATGTTACTGTATAAAAATTAGGCGATTAAAACAATCTTTCTGTTATTGAGGAGCCCTGGGAGCGTCAAACCATTTAGCGGAGTTTTTGTAATCAAACTTCAAGTTCTTCGATAGCGAAGTGGTTAGAGTACGCGGTAAAATATACTAGTTTACGTAGTTTAGTCCGTTTTCCAATCCTCGGCGAGTGCGATTTTTTAAAGTGTTTTAATTATTGTTGCTAAAAATTAAATGTAATTAATTAATGTAATTAAATTGAAGAAAAAATTATTAATTTCTCTGAAATTATCTAAAAGCTCCTGAATAAAAAAGTTGATATCGAATTATCATGTCAAAAAGTGCCTGATTAATGCATTTTTCATTAGATTTGTTCGAAAAAATCCATAATTTTGTAGCTATTCATAAATGTTGCTTAAATTGTCACGAGGTCCACAATTGAAAGGACTGGCATTGGAAAAAAAGGAATTTTACTGTCGATAAAGGCCCGAATAATGCGTTTGTTCATTAAATTTGTTGTAATTTTAACAATAATAATACAAAAAAATTTCGATCATCCTGTTTTTATCAAAATTTCTCGCAATATAATTTAAGGAACTTTAAATTATGGAAAATCGTAGAAAACGTTTTTTCCGCAAATGATTTGCTTCTTAACTTTTTAAATTTTGCATTATATAATATTTTACTATTTCTAAATAATGTTACTGTATAAAAATTAGGCGATTTCAACAATTTTTGTGTTATTGAGGAGCCCTGGGAGCGTGAAACCATTTAGCGGAGTTTTTGTAACCAAACTTCAAGTGTTTCGATAGCGAAGTGGTTAGAGTAGGCGGTAAAATATACTAGTTTAGGTAGTTTAGTCCGTTTTCCAATCCTCGGCGAGTGCGTTTTTTTTAAGTGTGCGATTATATGTGTAAGTAACCGTTTGTGCGAATTATGTATATAATAATGATTAAAAATGAAAATTATATAATAATTTCAAAAATAAATTTTCAAAATTATTGCTGTTAGAAATTAAATGTTATTCATTGAAGTATTTAAATTTAAAAAAAAAGTTTAATTGTATAAATAATACTTCTCTAGTCTCCGTGATTAGAGGATTCAAGAGAATAAAAAGAGAACTTACATTTCGACGCGAGTTTGGTGTTTAACACTTGTATTGAATTAACACATTTCGTACTTACAAATAATAAACAATAATAACTATCAAAATTACTATTAAAATTATTATTTTTCGAAACGCCAGAGAAAAATATGAAACTAAATAACCATCAAAACAGTGTTTACTTGTTTTCGAAGTTTACGGAATCGAGGTCACATATGGTATATGATGAAAAGTTTGTCATTCAATTGTAATGGACCTAATTTTAAATTTTCTGTTGACATTAGATTGTAAAATTAGAGCAAGTGCATAGGTCTTAAAAAAATCTAAAAAATAAAATTAGCCACTTTGAAGGAAAATAATGTTATCGATTAGAAAAATAAAGTAAAGCCGAGAATATATTAGTAAACAAAAATATCGATTAAATTATAAAGAAATGATTATAAAAAAATAATTTTTTTTAATTAGTCCAATAAATCAGTTAGAATTAATGCAATATTATACTCGCGCTTTAAAGCGAGGAAAACAAATATAGAACAAGATTGCTTTAATTTCAATTTGAAAATTGTAGAAATTATTCTCTTTAAAAGATAATACTTCAAACGTGCACTAGTTACCCTTTCTTTGATAAAAATTGGTTTATTTTCCAATATTCCTTTACATATTTTACAGCAAATAATTTATGATTTGAAACCATTTTATATAATTTACAAAAATTCTTTATTAGAGCGGAACAATTCCAGTGAATTCAATAAGAATCAAACCATTTTTATCATTTACTTCCAACTCCTCGAAATTAGCAGATTTTTTTTGCATTACAAAAATGCGTCTGCCCACGTGTGGAATTGTCCAATATCGGACTTTAAATATTTTTATTTTATTTCAAAGACATGAAACATATATTTTTATAAAGGGAATTTTTTGTTTAAAAAAATGTTGCTATTCTGAACGGAGTCTTTTAACTGTAAATTAAACTATTTCATTTTTTGAAAATTTATCTTTTTTAATTAGAAATTTAATATTTCTTGGTTGAAAAAGTATCTCTATGGATAAAAATTAAAGTACTTCGTTAAAAAAACCTTTTTAAAAAACCTTTTTACATTATTGTGTGAAAAAATATCAAATAAGTGAATGTTTACAAATTTTACTTAATAATTGTAATTTTCGATATAAAATCCAAAAATATATAATCGAAAAAAATTTGTAAACCAAAGTCGCAACTCTCTGCACATGAAGACCCTGAGTCTGTGTAGTTATCTTGGAGGCCATTAATACCTTTTGGTTTAAAGATTCTCAAACATTTTTCTTCCTCGCAACTTTGTTTAAACAATCTGAAGCCAATAGTTTCAAACTGGGGCAAGTTAAATCACGTTTTTAGTTTCACAGTGCGACCTTCTCATTATTTAAAAAAATTTAAAAGGGTTACACGATTGCGTTATTTTATCAAACTTTTTTATTTTTTATGTTTTCCATTTTGATAATATTTTAGATTTTTATACACAGTCCTTAGTAAATTCGAATTTTCTACGCCATCAACTTTTTATATCAAAATTTATAAATAAGTAATTTTTAATCATCATAAAATTTATTTCTAAATGTTTTTAAACATTATTGATAGAAGACAAAATTTAAGTTGTAAATGATTGTTTAGTAATGATTCGAAAAAAATCAGGTTCTGTTTTAAGAGAACAATTTTAGGTTTCGACGGTTTTAAAATGTATAAGAAAAGAATATGGAAGACTTTACTTTTTTTTTAATTTTTCCGGATTTAAAGATTATTACGGTACATTTTAACGTTCTTTTTTGTGTAATAAATTCTTAAAGAAAATTTTTAAAGTTACAAAACATTTTTAATTATTTTCGAACATTTTTAAAAAGAGTGTAAAATCTTTTAAAGCGAAATTTTGCAATTTCTTCATAATTACTGATTTCAGAGTAAATTTCAATAAGTTTATTAGATATTTTCAAAACTATTAAACAATTTTTTGGAAATTTTTCAATCTTTCCGAATTAAAAAAAATCTGGAAAAATTTGAATAATTTTAAAGATTATAAGGTTTAGAATGTCCAACAAAATTAAAAAAAGAATTTTCTCAAGATTCGTATAAACATTTAAAATGATTTTCTTATTTAAACAAATGAAATTAAAAGGAAAATTATAAAATGTTTTTGAACCTATAAAACGATTTCCAAAAAATTTCTCAAAACGGTTTAGAAGATTTTAGGTAAAATCTTTTAATTTAGTGAGATTCAAAGAAAACATTTTAAAATCGAGCAAATTTATTAAATGATTAGAAGAATTGAAGAAATTAAAATAGAAATACAAATTTTTAAATCTTTTCTGAAATGTGGATTTTTGCAGATTTAAAAATTAATTTTAGAAGCTGCAAAGGAATTTCGCAAGTTTTTAAAAGAATAAACAAACTTTCATAACATTTCCGGGAAAGGTCAGAAGAAGGCAATACGCGGCTAAACAAATTTTAAAAATCGCAGTAATACTGAATCAAAAAGGAGTGGCGACTATGGCATAAAAGGGCACGTCTTCCCCAGGTATCACTTACCTAGTCCAATGTTATGGCTTAAAAGTGAACAAAGTATAAAAAAAAATTCTGAAATTATAAAATTGCCGAAATATACAGGTTTATAACTTGCAAATTCGCGAAAAATTAAATTCACGACAGAAAATTGCAAAATTATAATAATATAAATTATTTTTTAAATTTAAAGTAAGAACTATTTTTAATTCCTTCATTTAATTTTTTTTCTAAATTTGTATTGTAGTTTTTTTAAATTATTGCTCTTGTAATAAAAATTGTGTACTATCTTTATACAAAAATTATATATGAATGTAATTTTCTTAAATTTCTTTAGAGATTTTTAAAGATTTCAGATGTTTCGAAAATCTATCTAAAAAATTTGAGAAAAATTTTGGTTCAGGTTGGAACTTAAACTGACTTAAGCTTAAATTCACTCGAATTATTCCTAAAATTGTATTAAAATCTTTCCGATTCTTTTTTTTTTTAATTTTGTGTTCATTCCAAATTTGAAAATATTTTTGAAACTTTTTTTCAAGAATGCTTAGGATTTTTGAAAACAATATAAATTATTCCTAAAATTGTTGATAAATCTTCTGAACAGAAAAAATTTTCTTAAATATTTGTTTAGAATTTAAACAATGTTTTAAAAGGTTTATGAATGTTTCAAAATATTCGGAAAAAATTAATTCTTTATAATAATTTTTTATTTTTCTAAGAATCTGAAAAAATTATATTCTTTTGAATCCCTTTAAAATTCTTTAAAAGTGTTTAAATTTTTTCAAAATTATCATTAATCTATACTTTATATTATATCTATTAACCTATACTTTGTATTACATCGCTTACATTTTTTTTATTTCTTTCTGAAAATTAAACAAATACTTTGAAACTTTTCAAAATATTTTCAAATACTCATTTCAAATTTTTATTTCAGCAGGCAAAAATATAGTTATAAATTTTTGCTAGGAATCTTCAAAACAAGTGTGACTTACTTTAATAAAATAGGTTAATCCTTAGCGAAAAATATTAATTTCCAACCAGTTTTTCACAAATCACTTGAATTTTGTTAATCAAGGATATGAATTTTTAAAAAATAGTTATGCTTTTGACTAAAGAGATGAGTTTTGATCTAAAATGATAAAACTTTGAACAAAAAAAATATGTTTTGAAAAACAAGTTCAATTTTTAAACGAATAGTTTAATTTTTAATCAAATAGAAATAAATTTGATATCTTTTATAGAAAGTAACCGAAGATTCCTATATATGACCAATAAAGTTCCACAACTGCTTGAGAGAAAATTGATGTATTTAGTCGGAAATTAGACTTTTTCGTCAAACATTAATAAAATTAATTAATAAAATTATTAATTTCGGTTAAACATTCATTAAATTGTTTATTGAAAATTTCATGTATCTGGGCTCAAATTCATCTATCTTGCTGAAAATTCAACTTATCTCTTAAAAATGTAGCTTTTTGGTCGGAAATTCATACTGTTAGTAGAAATATCATGTTTTTTAAGGAAATCGAACTACTTTGTTAAAAATTAATTTTCTTTTTTTAAATAAAATATGACATTCTAAAGTTAAAATTAACGGAAAATAGAAAAAAAAACGTTCCGAGACTTGTTGTTAGCTTATTGAAAAGAAAAACTTTGCTCTTTCGACTTTCTTTTTATTTTGTCTTGATTTGATAGAAAAATGAACATTATTATTTTTTGTTTTAAAAAATCAATTTCCTCTGCTTCAGGAACCATTCATTTGAGTTTAAACTAATGTAAATAATTATTGTATTCACATGTAAATAATAGATATTATATATTATTACATTAATTATCATAATTATAATTACTAAAGCGAGGTGAAGCGAGGCCATACAAAATAATTGTACCTTCGTTTTCTAAAAATATCTTAATTACCTTGAATAAAGGCAGCGCGGAACAGATGGTTTCTTCATTCATTTTTTTAAATGGATTACTAGAAAAATACATACATAGTTCTATTTTATACAAGGTTGCTAGGTAGCGTTGAGTTGTTACAAAATAGTTGCACGTGAGTGTAGAATTGCGAGGCTGTTGAGTCAGATCGCGGACCGAGATTGTGGGCTAAAGAGACGGAAGTTTAGGCCCAGTGGTCGTAACGTTTTACTGTATTACTTATATTCGTTACTTTTATTAAAATTTACATAAACAATCTAACGTGTGGATTTTTCATTGTGTCAATTTACGCGTTAATTCAAGATCGTATAGTTAACTTAGATTAAACTCTAACAGGATAAATAATCAAATATACAATAATACGAGGGTGGATTGATAAGTTTCCGGCCTGACCAAGAAAAACAACGTTTTTAAGAATTTTTTTTTTATTTCTCAACATAATCTCCTCCAAGGCT
>NC_046657.1:156412281-156428783 GCF_010883055.1 Belonocnema kinseyi
GCTACAAGCTATCTAAGGATGGTACTATAGAACGCCACCTCAAGGTAGGCCTAGTGGCGCCATCTCTTGGTCAGGCCGGAAACTTAACAATCCACCCTCGTACATAAAATAATATTTGGCTTCCGTTTCCGGTATCGATCGTGAAAGAATTCTGTTGTCTTAGTGGTGTTTTTTGGCTTTGATGAAGGAAATAAGGGTGAGTGGATGCAGAAAGGGTAGAGAGTGTGAAGATCGAGGGTAAAGGAAGAAGGGTGGGTAAAGGGTGAAAGTGAGTTGCTGAAACTGAAAATTTAGAGCGTGCTAAGTTTTTGAGTTTAAGAGTTAGAAAAAATAGTTGCTGGGTAAGAGGGAGGGGGGCAATAAGCAGGTTATTGAGAGGGGAAACGTGACAGAGCTTTGGGGAAGGTAGCATTTCGAAGACTTGAAGTCCACAAACTTTCGCCAGAGGGCAATAGTTGCTGAACGAGTGCAAAAAAAGCATGCCGTAGTGGCAACAAGAGCTTACGATGCTGAAAACGTGCGCAGTGGGGGGAAGGAGGACGTTGATCGCAGTGACAGCAGCGGCGAGGAAATATTCGATAAATCGACTAGCGAGGAGATGGTAAGCGAACTCAGGTACTAACAAGCAACGCGGAAGACCCTCAAATTTACAGCGCCTCAACAAGCTAGGCAACGTGGGTTCGAATAGGAGCCTGGACGATTGAAAAGAAATGCAAGCGCGACTAGCAGTAAAAAGGAGGCTAAAAAAAGAGCGGCAGAGGACGATGATGTAAAAGGGCAAAAGGATAACAAGAAAGTTAGGATTGAACGGAAAACACCAGAAATAAATAGGGGGTTGGTGGGATTTTTGAAAAATTTGAAGCTCTCAAAAAAGGGTTTAGAGAAGTAAAAAGCGACAGATTGAATGATATGAATAGAGATATAAATAGGCAAGGAAACGACGTAAGTGGTGAAGTAAACACGGTAAGAGAAAAATAGGAAGAATCGGATTAACGCTTGAAAAAGGAGAAAGACAAGGTTTTGGGTAAGCTAGAGAGCACTGAGAATAGACAGAAAGAGGTTGACGAAGATAGAACTAGAGAGATAAAACAGAAGAACGGGTAAACAATTTGGAAATCAGAGTATGGAAAAATACAGAGAATGAGGAAATAGTTAAAGAGAATGAAAAGAACGTGCAGAATGAAAATGTAAGATTGAAAAAAAGACTTAGTGAGATTGAAAGAAGATTAGAAGGGCAAGAAAGGGCAAAAAGGAAAAATAACTTAGTAGTTAAGGGATTAAAACCGGAGAGTGAAACAGAAGAAACAGAAATACATTTTTTTAAGAGACAATAAAGTGCAAGTAAGGGTAGAAGGAGTTAAGAGAATATTAGGCACGGAAAAAGAAAGAGAAGGACTGTTTCTAGGAAAAGTGGGAAGCGTGGAGGAAAAAAAGAAAATTACGGAGGGAAAAAATTATTGAAAAGAAAATGGAAAACAATTAAAAAAGACCCGACATTCAGGGAGAGGAAAAAGATAGCAAATAGAGCAGAGTGCTTGTGTAGCAAGGAAAAAGGGCCATGTTGTGTGGAAAGGTAAAGACAGATTATGGATAAATGGGAAGGAATGGTGCTCCAATTAAGAATTAAAAAAATTAAGGATAATAGGAAAAAGTTTTGAATAAAGGTAGGGGGAAGGGAAACGGAAAACAACTAGAAATAAATCAGAGGGGATTCAACCGGCAAAGGGGAAACTAAGTGAAAAGAAAAGAACAGGGAAGGGAACAGAGAAAAGAGCGCGTAAGAGGGAGAGGGATGAGAGGCATGATTTCAGGGGTAAAAAAGAATTGGCAGTAAAAGGGAGAAAAGATGCAGACATGGAGAAAAAGGATAGAATCATTGTGAAAAAATTATAATTGGGAAATTTAAAATAACGGTGGTTTGTGTATACAGAAGAAGATGGGAGGAGGAAGGCTGGAGAGTAATAAGGAGGCGTGTGGAGGAAAAGAAGGAAGAATTTGTTGTAATAGGAGAGGACGTAAATGCATGGACTGGGGAACAAGGAGGAGGGATATGGGATGAAAAAAGGAGGCATATATAAGGAAGTCCAAATACAGAAACACGGGCAGGGGGGGGGGGGAGTTACTAGACATGATAAGAGAAACAGGAAAGTTTATATGTAATGGCAATATAAAAGAGGATGAAGAAGGGGAGATCACATTCATAAAAAAGGCAGTAACAGTAATATACTACATCTTCACTGACCAAAGAATCCGACATATGATAGGGAGTATGAAGGTAGGGAATGAGATAGGGTCCAAGCACTTACCGGTCATAGCTATACTAAAAATAGGCGTCAGTAAGCGTGGCAGAGGAAGAAAGAAAAAAGTGGGTGAAAGAAAGACGGAAATAAGAGTCTGGGGGTTACATAAATTACAAAAGTTTATACAAAATATGGAAGAGGGGAAGGTCAGGTAAGCAAAAGAGGAGAGAGGAGACTCGTTAATTGAAAGATTGACAGGGACGATTGAGAAGGTGAAGGATGAGCTTGGTACTAAAGAAAAAAGAGAAGAGGGAAAAATTTGCTGGTGGGACGAGGAATTCTGAGAGAGTAAACAGAGAATGAAAGAGTGCGTTAGAAAATGAAGAAAGGGGGAAATAGAGAAGGAGGAGTATAACAGGAGGAGAAAAAGCACACGAGAAGATGCTGGTACGAAAAAGACAAAGGGGAAAGAAGTAATATAAAGCAAAAGAAGAAAAAGGGAAATGGAGAAATGGACGGATTATTTTGAGGGTTTATTAAGGGGAGAACAAAATAAGATCAAAGGGGCAAATAGTAGGATGGCCCAAGAAGAAATGGAGCAAGGGAACGAGATAACAAGAGAAGAAGTGGATAAGGCAATAAATAGCCTAAAAAGAAGCAAGGCGACAGGAGAAGATGGTATGCAGAACGATGCGATTAAGCATGGAGGGGATGGGGTTAGGGATGGGATGCCGAAGATCTGCAACAAAACCTTCAAAGGGGAAGGGTGGCCGGAAAAGTGGATGACAGAACTCATGGCACCGCTTGTCAAAAAAGGGGAAGAAAAGAAGGATACAGAGAGATCACTCTCATGACAGTCAGCTATAGAATATATGTAGAAATCTTAAGCAAAGGTTGAAGTCAGGTAGAACAAAAAGAAATCATCCCACACAATTAGACAGGATTTAGAAAAGGGATGGGAACTATAGACAACATCTGCGTACTTAACTACTTAGTTAACAGAAGTTTGGGGAGAAAAAAAGGGAAACAAGTCGCATGGTTCGTCGATTTCAAAGCAGCGTTTGACTCAGTAAACAGAAAAGTGCTATGACGGGCAATGAAAGAGAGGGGTGTAGAGAAAAAGGTGGTGGAGAGGATAAAACGAATTTCTACTGAAACCAGAATTAAGGTGAAAATAGGAAAGAAGAACGGGCAGATTTTCTGGACAGAAAGAGTTCTAAGGCAAACGTGCCTGTTGAGTCCGTAACTACATAATATACTGCTGGCAGACTTAGAGGAGAAGCTAAAGGAGAATGGGGAAGAGAGAACGGTTTTGGGTGATAGCAAACTATACCCTCTAGCATACCCGGACGATATAGTTCAGTCAGCAGATGATGAGAAGAGGTTGAGCCTAATGATGAGAAACTTTTAAGAGTATTTGGGAGCAAAAGATTTGACGGTGAACGTAGATAAGACAAAGATGATGTGCTTTTAAAATAGAGAAAGCAAAATAAATTACGTTTGGAACATGAACGGACAAAAAGTTGTGTTACCTAGGTCTTTGGTTTGAGGCAGAAGAGTGAAACGAGCTGTAGGTGACAAAAATAATTTAATGTGCATGTAAAGTGAGGGGCCAGGTATGGGGTATAGGAAAAAGATGGCTCAGGGACGATTGGAGAATGAGGGTCTGGTTGTTTGATGCGTTGGTTTGGACGGTGATCTGTTATGGAGCGGAGATCTGGGATTGGAAGAAACATAAGAAAGTAGATACCACACATAAGCGATTTCTGAGGTGGGTAATATGGTTTAGCTAAAGTTGCCCAGGATACATGTTAAGGAAAGAATTAGAATGGGAAAAAATGGTTGCTAGTTAAATTAAGAGAGCCTAAATGTTGAAGAAAGCTAAGAAGGGCTACAAACTAATTCGTGAGTAATTCATTGAATTCAATGAATTCGAGAAATTATTAGAATTCATGGTTTTCATAAAATTCAAAACATTATTGGAATTTAAGGAATTCAAGGATTTCATGTGATTCAAGGATTTTATGGAATTAAAGAAATTCATAAAATTCGAGTAATTCATGGAATTCAAGGAATGCATTTATATCAAGCTATTTATGGCATTCGAGGAATGCACGGAGTTCTAAAAATGTATGAAATTCAAAGGATTCATGGAATTAAAAAAATTCATGAAATTCAAAGACTTTATAGAATTGAAAGATTCTAATGGAATTCAAGTAATTCATGGAATTGAAGAATATTGCGGGATTCGCGTCATAAATGGAATTTGAGGAAATGGCACAATGCAAAGAACACACTGAATTTAAAGAATACAAGGAAATTAAAGAATTCATGGATTTTAAAGAATATATGAAATTCATGGAATTAAAACAATTGATGGAATTCATGGGACTCAAGGATATGGAAGTTAAGGAATTCATGGAATGCATGGGATTCATGTAATCCTAGTATTTTGATGTAATTCAAGGAAATGTTAGAATTCAAGTAATTTGTGGAATTCAACTAATTCGAAGAATTCATGTACTTCAAGGAACACATGGAAGTCAAGGTATTCATAGAATTAAAAGAGCTCTTGAAATTCAATGAACTAATTGAATTCAAGGAATTTATTTAATAAAGAAAATTAACAATATCTATGGAATTTAAGCAATCCATGAAATTAGAGGTGTACATGGAATTAAAAGATTTTATGGAATTTATGGAATTCAAATGATTTATAAAATTCAAGGAATTCACGGCATTCAGAGAATTAATGGAATTAATGTAATTCAGGGAATTAAGAAAATTGATGGAATTCGAAGAATTCATGAAAATCAAGTAATTCAGTAAATTCATGCAATTAAAGGAATTTATGAAATTCAAGGAATTCACAGAAAAAGAGGAATTTATGGAATTCAAAGAGTTAATAAAATTCAAGAAACTCATGGAATTTAACGACCTAATGGAACACAACGAATTCATGAAATTCAAGAAATTCATGCAATGAAAGAATTCATATAATTAAAAGATTTTATTGAATTTAAAGAATTAATGGAATTCAAAGAATCAATGGATTCCAAGGAATGTATGTAATTCATGAAATATAAGGAATTCATGAAATTGAAAGAAGCAATGGAATTGAAGGAATTTAAAAAATTCAGGTAATTCTTAAACTTCAAGGAATTTAAGGAATTAATCAAATTCATGGAATTCAATGAATTCATATAATTAAAGCGACTGAATGAATTCATGGAATTCAAAGAATTTATCAAATTTAAGGAAGTAATGGAATCCAAAGACTTCATGAAACTCAAGACATTCATGAAATTCATCCATTTAAGGCATTAAGGGAATTCAAGGAATTCGTGAAATGGATGGGATTCAGGTAATCAAGGAATTCAGGTAATTCAAGAAAATATTGAAATTCAAGAAATTAATGGAATGTAAGGAATCAATGGAAGTTAAGGAATTCAGGGAATGAATGGGGTTTATGTAATCCTAAGATTTCATGTAATTCAAGGAAATGTTGGAATTAAAAAAATTTATGGAATTCATGGAATTCGAGGAAATTATGAATTTAAAGGAATAAATGGATATAAAATGTTTTATGGAATTAAAAGAATCCATGAAATTCAAGGAATTCACGGAATTCTGAGAAATAATGAAATTCGTGAAATTTAAGGAATTCATTAAATTTAAGGAATTCATGAAATTCGAGGAATTCCTGCTATTCAAGGAATCAATGGAATTAAAGTTATCTATGTAATTCAAGAAATTTAGGTTATTTATGGAATTCCAAAAATTCACGGAATTCCAGGAATTTCGGAAATTCATGCAATGAGGGAATTCATAAAATTAAAAGATTTTATTAAATTTGAGCACTTAATGGAATTCTAAGAATCAATGGAATTCAAGAAATCTATGTAATTCATGGGATTTAAGGAATTCATGGAATTTAAAGAAGCAATGGATTTTAAGGAATTAATCAAATTCATGGATTTTAATGAAATCATATAATTGAAGCAATTAAAGAATTCATGGAATTCAAAGAATTTCTAAAATTCAAGGAAGTAATGGAATTCAAAGACTTCATCCAACTCAAGAAATTCATGAATTTAAGGAATTCGTGGAATGAATGGGATTCAGGTAATCATAGGAATTCAGGTAATTCAAGAAAATGTTGGAATTCAAGAAATTAATGGAAGTTAAGGAATTCATGGAGTGAATGGGATTTATGTCATCCTAGGATTTTATGTCATTCAAAGAAAAGTTGAAATTAAAACAATTTATGGATTTCAAGGAATACATAAATTTCAAGAACTTTATAGAATTCTAGGAATTAATGTAATTTAAGGAATTTTGTGAAATGAGTGGAACTCGTGTAATCCCAGGAATTCATGTAATTCAAGGAGTTCTTGGAATCCATGGATTTCAAGGAAATTATGAATATAAAGGAATAAATAGATATAAAATGTTTTATGGAATTTAAAGAATCCATGAAATTCAAGGAATTCACGGAATTCGGGGAAATAATGGAATTCTTGAAATTCAAGGAATTTATGGAACTAATTATAATCGAGGCATCTAAGGAATTTATGGTATTAATGGAATTCGTGAAATTTAAGGAATTTATGAAATTTAAGGAAATCGTGGAAGTCGAGGAATTCCTGCAATTCAAGGAATCAATAGAATCCAATATATCTATGTAATTCAAGAAATTTAGGTTATTCATGGAATTCAAAGAATTCACGGAATTCAAGTAATTCAGAAAATTAGGGGAATTAATAAAATTCATGGAATTCAAGGAATGTATGGAATTTGAGGAGTCAGTGGTATTCATGGAATTCAAATAACTCAAAATGAATTTATGCAATTAAAGAAATTCATGCAATTCTGGGAATTTATAGAATGAGAGAAATTCATCGAATTCAGAGAGTTCAAAAAATTCAAGGAATTCACAGAATTCAAGGACTTCATATAATTCAAGGAATTCTCGGAAATCAAGAAATTCAAAGTATTAGTAAAATACACGGAACTCAAAGAATTCTTGAAATTCAAACAATTAATGCAGTAAATGAATTCATGGAATTAAAAGATTAAATGACATTCTAAGAACTTCATTCATTCCAAAATTTTGGTAAATTCCAAAAATTTCGTGAATTTTACAAATCTCGTTGATTTCAATGATTCCGTGAAATTCACAAGTTCCGTGAAGTATACGAATTCAGAAAGTTCGATGAATTTCGTAAATTCTACTTAATATACGAATTCCGTAAATTTTATGAATTTGATGATTTCCTTAGATTCTCCGAATTCCTTTAATACTGTGAATTTCGTGATTCCACAAATTCCGTCAATTCTACGCTTTCTGGAAATTCTACTATTTCCAACAAATTCCAAGAATTGCGTGAATTCTACGAAAATCCTGCGTCCCAGAAAATCCGCGAATTCTGCGAATTCTATGGATTTCGCAAGTTTCTAAAATCATTTTAATTCTATGATTTACTTCAATCACATGAAATCCTTTAATTTAATGTTCTGAATGTCTAAAATACAAACAGCGTAAAAACCTTTACATGTAATAATACGTATTTAAAATGCTATGCATGAACCTCTTAGAAATTTTTACGTGTTCTCTGTCAATTTTCTATACGTCGAAGTTTCCGGAAGGTTTAAACATGAGAAGCTTTTGCTTTTGCAGTTTTTTCTTCGCTGAACTTACTAGAAGATCAATCGATATTCTATATGGTCTAACGTATGAAGCGTTTTCTCGATACACCTAGTTCTAGAGGCATGATTCTAATGTCTAACGCTCGAAGAAACGAGATCGCGCCAAATTTAAAAATGCATCTCAAAAACTCCCAGGAATATTTATTTGATTTTAGGTTAATTTAGGTTAATTTTAAATTTAGGTTAATTTTAAGAATTTAGGGTTAATTCTTAGGGTATTTTTTTGTTATTCATGACTTGGCCTCATCGATCTTCTCAAAGTGGGAAAAAGATTGATTTAAGGAACTCTGTAGGGCCATAAAAGAACTGGGATTTACTTGCTGCTGCCACTCCAAATTGAAAATCGATATTTGGATTTCAATCCTGTTCCCGCCTTTCCTTTTGCTGTCTCCTGTGAGGTTCATGATGCAAGACTAATCTTAGGTATCTGAACCCAGCGGACTAGCAGACCCTCTATAAATGCTTTTTTGGCTGTCACTTATAAAGTACGGTTGGGATTACCATATTTTACTATATATCTCATTTCATTTGAAGTTTTTTCACCCTCATATTATATTAATTATAACAAACCGCATACCAAGCGCTATATTGAATATCGCCACCTATAATTAGTTTTGCATCATGAACCTCATCAGGCATTCTCAATTCATCATCAGATAACATAAAATGGCTGATTGCTAAGGAGAAAACATTTGAGCAAATGCGTGGGATTCAATCCATTTTTGCCCTATTTTGTTAATATCTTCGTTTATGAAGATAAAACAAAAAATAAAGGTTTTTCCCGTGCACTTGGTACATTTTGTTTCCGCTCATCATTTAACAAAGTTAAGTTATTTGGCCAAGAATTGAGAATGCCTAATATGGTTCACGAAGGAAAACTAATTATAGGTGGCAGCACCAAGCTGAGTACTAGAACCTGTGTCGATGAGAGGCGATATTCAATATAGCGCTTAGTATACGGTTGCTTATAATTAATATATGAGGGTGAACAAACTTTAAATATATTTTTGGTTCTTATATACGAAGGTAATGTATTTTTTAAAAGAAAATTGTACATGAAATGGGATATACAGTAAACTATGGTAATTCCAACTTTACTTTACAAGTGATAGCCAGAAAAGAATTATGAACATTTAGCGAATACTATATGATAAATTTCCAAAAAAGTTTGAAAAATTTATTTCGTGATGTTTAAAAAGTATGAATGGTAATTTTTACTTATTCACAAAATTTTCTATATTAAAATTCGTATCTAATTGATAGAGAGCCTGGGTGCTCGGCTGGATTCAGACCTACGTCTTGCATCTTGAACCACATTGAAGATAGCAAACGGAAAGGCTGGAACCAGATTCAAATTCAAATCTCAATTCTTAATTAGGAGTGACGGTAGCGAGTGAATTCTAGTTCTCTTACGGCTCTTCAGTGTTCCTTAAATCCCTCTTCTTCCCTCTTTAAAAATATCAATAAGTCAAAGTAAAATATAACAAAGAAATCCTAAATTCCTTAAATTAACCTATGTGTGCGCTTTGAGTGCTATGCTGCGTGCCGAGAAATAGTTTTCTTTCCAAATTTCAAATAATAATTAAAATAGAAGAAGTTACAATTTTGTCTTGTTACAACAAATATTATTAGGTGACATTTTCAAAGGCGCTATCTCGTTTTTTTAGCGTTAGACATTAGTATAATGGCCCTAGAAATAGAAGTATAAATACGTATTATTACAGATAAAAGGTTTTATTCTGTCGGTATTGCAGATATGCACCTTGTTAAGGGAATTCGGGGAATTAAGGGAGTTTTAGGAAATTAAGGAAGTCATCGAATTCCAATAAATTCATTCAAATTTAAGGAACTCATTGAATTTCAGTAATTTATGAAATTTTGAATTCGCGAAATTCGTTGGATTAAGGACTTTTGTGGCTTTCATGGAATTCTTGAAACTTGGGAAAGTCATCGAATTCACGGAATGTGTAGAATTCACGGAATCAGGGAATTAATTGTATCTAGAAACTCTTAGAATTTAACGAAATCATGGGATACATAGAATTTACTGAATTCGTAGAATTTACGAAATTTGTGGAGTTTATGGTATTTAAGGAATTCATAAAGTTTGCGAAAATGAAGGAATTCGAAAAATTCAAGAAATTAGTGGAATTCACGGAATTTTTGGAATTCACGAATCCCCATAATTCAAGGAATTCTTGGATAACACGAAATTCTTGGATAACATGAAATTCTTGTAACTCACGTAATTCATGGAATTCACAGAATTCACGGAATTGAAAGTCACGGGATTCCATTAATTCCTTGAATTCCATGAAATTCGTAAATTCCACGAATTCCTTGGATCCCTTAGATATCAAGCGTTTCTAGAATTAGATGAATTCTTTAAAATTGATGAATTCTTCAAATTTCATGAATTCCATGAATTCCTTAAATTTTTTGAATTTTTAGAATTGCGTGAATTTTTCGATTGATATGAATTTCATTAATTTAAATAATTTCTTGTATTAAATGAATTCCTTTCATTCCACAAAATCTATGAATTCCATTAATTTCTTGAATTTCTTGGATTCCTTGAATTCCATGAATAATTTAAATTATATGGACTCCTTGACTGACATGAATTCCTTTATTTTCATGAATTTTTTGAATTGCATTAATTTTTTGAATGGCATGAATTTCCTTAATTGAATAAATTCCATGAATTCCTTTAATTACATGAATTTCTTATATTTCTTAGATTCGTTGTATTCCATGAATACTTTAAATTATATGAATCCCAGAAACTGTGTCAATTCCTTGAATTCCATGAATTCCTTGACTTTAATGAATTCTTTGAATTTCTTGACTTTCATGAATTCGTTGAATTCCGTGAATTCCTCGAATTTTACTATTTTTAATTTCGATGAACTCCCTAAATTTCATGAATTCCTTAAATTTTATAATTCGCTTGAATTGCATTAATTCTTTCAATTGCATTAGTTCCTTCAATTGCAGAAATTCCTTGATTTTCTTGAATTCCTTCAATTTTATTAATTCCTTGAATTCCTCGAAGTCCATGAGTTTCGTGAATTCCTTGAATTCCATGAATTCCTTGAATTACATTAATTCTTCGAATTGAAATGATTCCTTTAATTCCATAAATTCCATATAATCTTTTAATTCCATGAATACCTTCATTGCATAAATTTCTTAAATTTTATGAATTCCTTGTATTTCGTCAATTCTTTGTGTTCCATGATTTTCTTGAATCTAATGAATTCTTTTAATGCTTTGAATTCTAACAATTTTTGAACTTCATGAATTCTTGAAAATTCCATAAATTACTTCATTTGTATGAATTCCATGAATTACGTGAATTCCATGATGTTTTTGAAATCCATAGTTCTTTAATTGCATGAATTCCTACAATTGCACAAATTTCATGAATTCCTTGAATTTTATTAATTCTATGGCTTCCTTAAATTCCATGAATTCCTTAAATTCCTTCAATTCGATGAATTCCTTGAGCTTTACGAGAGTCTTTAAATTCCAAGAATGCTTTGAATTTTATGAAATCTTCAAATTTCCAAGACTTTTTGAATACGAGTAATTCTATAAATTTTATGAATTCCTTGAATTCCAAAATTTTCTTGAATTACATGAATTCATTCATTCCAGAAATTTCTTAAATTCCATTATATCCTATAATTTCATTAATTACTTGAATTCCATAAATTCCTTGAATTCTATACATTCCTTAAAATTTTATGAATTCTACAGGTTCCTTGAATTCCAGGAATTTCTTGAGTTCCAATGAGTCTTTAGAATTTTATGAATGCTTTGAATTTCATGATTTTTTTTAATTCCAATAATTATTTCCATTTTATGAATTTCTTGAATTCCACGAGTTACTTGAATTCAAATATTTCCTTGAATTACATAATTTCCTGGGATTAGATCTTTTAAATTGAATATTTCATTATTCAGTTGATTATTCAATCATTTTATTCAAAATTCAACAAGTTTGTTGAAAATTGATCTTTTTTGGCTGGAAATTTAAGCTCCTCCATTAACTTACTACATTTGTCTGTTTTCTTTTCTTGCAATTTACGAGACTCATTCAGGAAGAGTTTATAAACTAAATCCAAACATCAAACTATTTTTGGTTGAAAGTTAATTCTCTATAATTGAA
Source organism: Belonocnema kinseyi (assembly GCF_010883055.1). Taxonomy (NCBI): domain Eukaryota; kingdom Metazoa; phylum Arthropoda; class Insecta; order Hymenoptera; family Cynipidae; genus Belonocnema; species Belonocnema kinseyi. The sequence goes on from NC_046657.1 coordinate 156,424,405, forward strand.
AAGTCTACTGTTATATTTTTGGATCAGAACTTATAATTCGTTTAATTTTTTATTGAAGAATAATATTTTTAACTGAGTTATTTTGCTTGTTCCTTTTTTTTTTGAGAATTGGTCTTTTTTAATTGAAAAATCAACTCTTTGATAGGAAATTTATTTATTTTTAGTTGAAAATTCAACTTTTTGCTTTGAAATTCGTCTTTTTACATTCTCATCCAGAGAACGTATTAGATTTGTGTAAAATTTGACCCGGCGTCTTTTGTCCAATGTCCACGTTTCAAGACACCCTGAGCCCTAAAAACAAGTTTTTACGAATGTGTCTATCTGTCTATGTGTCTGTGAACATGATAACTTACGAAAGAATTGGATGAAAATTTAGAGAATTTTGCAAATTTTTCAGAACATTTCTTTCAAAATTGAAGGATTCTATGATCATATATATTTGGCTTTTGAAAACTCAAATAATTTACCCTTTTAATATTTTGCGATAAAATGAAAATTGGTAGACTTATAGCATTTTCACAATCCAAAAAACAAACGAATATTAACATTTGCAGTCAAATTAACTTTCTTGTAGAAAATTTGACTTTCTCTCTTGAAATTTCTACAATTAGGTAGAATTTTTTTTTTATTAACTGGTTTCATTCCTAACTAGCTTTTCTATCTGGTTTTGAAATAAAAGTTTTAAAGGTGCCCTACTTTGCATAATTGGAAAGTAGAATGCCTTTTAAAAAGTTTGAAATTTTTTTGTCAAAGCTTGATGGAAATACCATTTGGAAAAAAATAGCTGGAGAAACCAGATAAGCTATTTGAGTTGGGAAATAGGAAAATTTAAGGATACTTTTCGGAAACCATAAAGAAAAACCAGCTGGACTTTTGTCACTTTAAAAAAAAATCCTCCTGAAGAACCAGTTTGAAAATCGAACTAGTGAATTGTCACGGTAATGAAAGTGGTAAAACCAGCAGGACTTCTTTGACAGGGAAGGTTGCTCACATTTTTTAAGAAAGATGAGTATGAATTTCAAAATTTCATCAGGCAACATGTTTTTTATTACGTTATTTACTTCTCTTGTTCATAGAAAATTTTCGACGGATTTTTATTTTGCAGAACGGATTTGACAACTTCATCATGTCCCATTCTGCGGAGGAAACAAATAACAAAGATAGACCTTCGAGTGAAAATGATGCTGAATTTAATCGTTCTCAGTTCTGGAAGAAATTACAAAATACACGTGCGAGCTACGTTCTAACGCACATCAAAAACATCCTTAAATCCAACTACTTGGACGCACCAGCAACGTTTGTTACCATCCATGATGAACTACTCGATGAACTTGAAAAAATTTTAAGAAACGACATGAAAGACTGTATTGAAGAAGAACATCCAATTATGAGAAAATACTATGGCTACTACCATCAGAAACCGGAAAAATTCAAATTTGTTGCTGAAGAAAAAGCTCTTACAAGATATCTCGTTGAATACGTAAAACAAGAAAATCCGCAACATTGGAGTTGTTCGGATCCGGTAGAGGACAACGTGGAAAACCAGAATATGAGCCACACAGAAAAAATTGATTTGGTAACAGCAGAATACTTAGCTGAAATAACTTGTCCGGTGTACTAAGCCGCAAAGCTTAAACAAGCGATAATTAGAATGTCCAAATCCATAGGCGACAAAGTTCCATGGAAATTATCGAATTTCGCGCGTCATTTGGAACGGCAATCTATCTCTGCCTCCAAAGTGAAAAACCAAAAAATGTGAAAAGGAACTTTAGTTGAAATCAACGCAGCCAATTCTATGGCTTCTGCGAATGATACGGTACAGTTGACTGAATCACAGAAAACTTCACGACATCAAGCTGACGATGAACATTACGGAACAACGCGAATGGATCGAATGGTTGAGTGAAATACCACGACATCAAGTACAAATACCCAAGAGCGAACACCCATGGATATTGAGCCAGCAATGTTTTTGGGAAAAGCTATTAACGTCCTTTCTACTTTGCAATATTTTTCGGGAAAATAACGAGTCCGGGTTGCTCTCGGACTAGCAAACTCGACACTACGAGTTCCGCTGAAGTGACAGTCCGATCTTTCTACATGAGAACACCAATTAAAGTTACCAATAGCAACTTACATACGAGGTGTATGCACTTGTGCATTAAATTTTGTGTGAAAAATGAAATCCAGTGCTCTAAAACTCTTGAAATGTTGACAGTTGCATACGGTGAGTCTACTCTGAGTAAGAAAAATGTTGTATAAGTGGTAAAAGCTGTTCCAAGAAAGCTGAGAAGATGTCGAAGACGAACCTCTTCGCAAAAGTAGGACAAGGTTTTTACCTTCATGAATTCCATGTTAATATCTTATCCCTTTTTTTAACCACGCAAGATACTGTTCACATCGGAGCTAAATTAAAAACCAAATTGTTGAAACCGTCCATCGTTTTGCCTATTGGGAACTTTATAATTTCATGTGGACATATTCAGTCTCTTATAAAAACTGTTTCTAAAGATAAACATCAGCTTACTCCAAGCGATCTTTCCTCGGAAGATGAAATGAATTTCAAGTCTGTACCGAAGTTATGTGATCCAAAAATCTCAAGATTATTGTTTGAACATGTACAAGGAAGTGAAGAAACCGCAGCTTACTTGAAAGTTATGTACTTCATTATCCCATCAAACCTTCCAGTAGCTATCTCAATGACAGATCGTATATATTTCCTTTAATATGCTGTATTCTTCTTGAAATACTGGCAAGTATGGATAATGGCCAATAAATTATCGGTAACATTCAATTTTATAACAAAAATTACATATTTATGTGTTGAGTTGAATGCTCACTCTCTTTTAATCGCAATTGTTCGTTGCATCAGGTCACAATCTTGTTCAACATTTTTACCTTTGCTAGTTAATTGCAGTCTTCTACAGGCCACATATCGTATAAAACGATTACAGTTTTTGGCAGATATATCTTTAAGGGAAGTTAGCTTAAAAGGACAAACAATTTTTTTTCCTCACACAAGACATTTGAACACGTCGTACGAATGTCAAGATGCAAATATTTTATCTCCTACTCCGCTCTTGGATACAAATTGCTCGATTCCAAGCTTCGAACAAGTACAGAGACTCATAGCTAAAAATCATGCATATCGGCACATTTACTCTTTGGGTGTTGCAATCGCTTACGAAAGTGCAAACTCTGTTTAAATCAGTAATTCAGACTTCAACACTGATTATTCTACTGATCACGACGCAGACGACCTCGCGGATAACAGTAAACTCGACAGTGAATTGACTCTTATAGATTCAGGTGATCTACCTATTACAACAGATTCCGATATTTTCAACCATTCTGTTGATATTGCAGATCAAAAAATTTTATTGTGTTTGAAAAGGACAATAGAATTACCCCACTTCGATTCTGAGAAGGTTGGAAATGAAAAAAGTTCCTTCACTGTTGTTAAAGATTCATTGCAACATGAATGTGTGGTACGTAAGACACCACTTTGCTGGTTTTTTCTACGAACAATACGAAACTGAGTAACGATCACTTAGAGCGAGTAAAATATTCGAAATCTAAAAGTGGCATTTCACTTCCAATTGACTCTGACAAGAACAACGTAACAGAATTAGACGAAATATGCATCGTGTACTTGTTCATGTTAAAAAAAGAAGCTAGTGAATCTTGCTTGTTAGGATTTATATTGGGATTTGCTTACACTTCTGGTAAAACTTGGAAATCAATGGAATTTTCAGGAACCTTTGCAAGGATACATGGTAAAAAGAAAGAAATCGGTGTCTTATTCCAATGGTTCAACATAGACAGGAATAGCTATGTTAGTATAGTTAGGGGCTTAAAGCAAGGATACATTGATATTGAAAATTATCGACTTTCTGTACCTCAGCCTCTTGAGTACAATGGATATTATTATATTAGACATGATGTCTTGACCGAAACTTAGAATAGAGTATCCGTAGAGATTCGCTAATAAGCCTTTTTGACATATTTATAAAGTATTTAAAATTCTTCTTTCGGCATGTTATTGCTCTTACTTAATACCTGCCGATAGAGTGGGACGATGGTCGTGGGGGCTAAAGCGTAGGCTTTGGACCCTTTTCGTCGGCTTGCGTGTGCGATTCCCGCCTCGCACTCTGGAAGAGCCTCGGCGGCCCATGCGGTGAACACTAGCCTAGCAAGGAAGTTATTCATCTCCGGAGCGTCGCGGGACCGGTACCTCTAGAGAAAAAGGTTTTCTCTGAGTACTTAAAGCTGTTGCTCTTAGTGGTTCGGAACCCACCTGAAACTATAGGTCCCCCTTCCACCACCAAGAAGTGTAGGGGGGGTGTGTAAAGGAATAAAGAAGAAGGTGCAAGAAAAAC